>NC_083508.1:12645000-12945000 GCF_032362555.1 Amyelois transitella | reverse complement strand
AAAACAAACACGTTGTTTGTAAACAACCCTGCGTGTTGCAAATAATAGAGATTATATTATACTCGTACGAGGGAAAGAGCGGATGTTTTGTCTGTATCGTACGTGGGACATTATCGAGGCAATGACCCAAACCCCTTTCCAATGGGTGATTACTCCAAGATTGTTTATTTGTGACGGTAAGTCTCTAGAAGTGAAAGAATTGAGCTATTTTTTTTCATTTCTCTCTGAAGTACCTATCTACTCTCCAGTCCAGGTTATATCCTCTCTTCTCTGGAGAGGATCCAGGGGTACACACTAACCATGATTCTGGATTGGTAAGGCAGGTTTTTATACGAAGTGACTCAACTCAAGGCAACCATTCCCAAGCCAAGCGGAC
This sequence comes from Amyelois transitella, assembly GCF_032362555.1. Lineage (NCBI taxonomy): Eukaryota > Metazoa > Arthropoda > Insecta > Lepidoptera > Pyralidae > Amyelois > Amyelois transitella. The sequence goes on along the minus strand of NC_083508.1, from coordinate 12,944,624 downwards.
CTAACCTATTTGTTGAATGTGCAGATTTCCTCAAAATCTTTTCCCTCGCCGTAAGAGCAAACAAAACACTGTCTCAAAAATAACTTGACCACGGTAGATTAAGAACCTACACCTACATGTTATCACGCTTTTTCATTCGGACATCTTAACCGTTCGACTACTACATAGCCACCTTGCCTAGTCAAATTAAACTATTTTCTGTAAGCCTCCCAGCTCGCGGATCAGGGGTCAGGCAGCACGCCGACTGCGCTTGCGCAACGAGTCACGGCCGCGATTGCAACACTCGTGCGCATCTCTGTGCACCGCTAATGAACACACAATGGTATTCGCCATTCCGCTGAATTGTATTCGAAATAAGTATTTTTATTGTGATAACATTATAAAGCCTTTGAGAGTGGACGCAGATGAAGTGCTCCACACGATGCTTGGCCATTTTTCTCTGCTCGATGTTATGCTACTGCACTGGCTAATAGACTTGCCCACAATAGACTTTATTTAGTCGGTCCAATGCGCAGCTGACCTCCCAGCACGGTCTCGTGCCTTCTACTTTTCCTGGACGACAAGACGAGCCTATGATAATATAGATAAAGATTAGAGATACTCAATTGTTGGAATGTGCTTATATATTTTAAATATTAAGGCAGAATCCGAGCCGCGAAGCGATATAGTGGAGGGTGCGAAGGAATACACAGAGATGAGAGAGAGAATACAGTAGGGATAGGCTTATAAACTTGGGATTCCTCTAGTGGGAGGTGAGCTAGCAACCTTACCATTTGAATTTCGATTCTATCATGAAGCGAAACAGCTGGACATGGCCCTCAGTCTTTTCGAGACTGTTGGCTCTATCTACCTCGCAAGGGATATATACGTGAATATGTATGTAGTACAGTACAGTTTCAGGTTTCGGCACTGAGTACTGCAGTAGAGTCGACGATTTCAATGTTGTTTCAAACGGACATTGCACTTTATTATCTGACAGGCGCTGAGAATTTACTTTTTCCTTCCAATAATTTTAGGTAACCAAGTCCAATATTTTACGTTTATCCACATTTTTTCTATATATTCCTTCGGAACCGAAAATTTTTGTAAACTGAAATTGAGTTAATAACTGAATCATACTGAAAGTAATATGTCTTATTGTTCCCATCTCTTTGTGATTAATACAGAACAAGACACGGAGTCTTTAATCAAAATCGGTCCAGTATATTTCATTAACTAAGCCTAATATAAGTTCGACTTTTGAAAACATTTAATTGAATTACACTAAAGGTCGTTTAAGGAAATGAAATAAAACAGTCCAACAACATTCAGTCTAGTTTTTTTTATTTGTAAAAAAAAACAATAAAATTAAATAATACAGTTTAAATAGCACATGCGCTTATTGCCCGGGAAAAGAGACAGTCTTCCGGAGCAAGAAGCCGCAGCGAACAGGCGCAAGCGCACAGCGCAGTACAAGATGCAGTCGATGTCTATAGATGGGCCTACGAAAACATAACTAAGTATGGGTAATGGTGCATCCATAGAATTCTAAGTTATTACTTCACAAAATGTTAAAATTAAATTTACATTAAGAAATCAATTCTGAGTTTTTTTTTGATAGCTTTACAATTATGCAGAAAACTTCGTGCGATGGAAGGCGGCGACGCCTCATTAATATATTGTCAATATGGCATTTCTATGAATGCACCATTACTAACCACAACCAAATCTTATCAAGCTGTCAAAAGGCTACTAAATATCCGTATAAGCAAATTATGTCTGTAACACTAAAATGTTTACATAGCCTATTGTACTCTGTAAAATAGGTTTTAATCAAATCCAGTATTAAACAAATTTGACATAAACGTCAACAAAGGTAATGATGCAATATTGACGTAGTAACATTCACGTATTTAGGTAAATACTGTAAAAGTAAAGGAATAAAGTCTCTACTGATAAATTCAATCAGATTATTCTGATTCTGCCCCTCAATTTTCTTGTAGAGATTTCAAAATTTGAAATGACCCATTCACAGACACCCTTGTCGATGTAGTACAATAAATAACTTACACTACATTGAGCCTTCGTTTGCGCGTGTATAAAGGTACTGGTACAAAAAATATGGGCAAGAATGGTCAACTGAGCAATCTAAACCGACTGAAGCATAAGAAATTCAAATTAGATTTAATATAAGTAATACCCTCCACTTGTACCGGACCGAAATACACGCGCCCTTCCACGACCACGACCTTCCAATCAGACCCCATCCGGTACACCGCCATCAAGTGCAATAAATAGACATATGTGCGATCACATTCATTACTCTAAAACTACCCCTAAATGTATATTCATAAGGTTGATATATCAAATTCGATTTGTACCAAATTTTGTTAGTTGCGACCGACGCGCATCGCGGCGGTTTGTTCATCGTCCACCTCATGAATTAAAACTATGGGATGCCGAGGGCAATGTCTGTTTGTCATGTCTTTATATACGTAGCTAGTATAATGGCAACGCGGCGAGGGACGCCCGCGGCGAGGCGCCCCGGTGACTAGCTTAGTTGCTTACATATCGATCACTCATGATTCTCTCACTAAACAAATAAATAACTTACGTCCTAACACAGAGCTATGGACTAATCTCTACACTTTGACACATGCGATCGACGCGTGAGCGCCCAACCTCTAATCACGCGCCCTTACCGTAAGTTTGTATTATTAACAATTTGTCCATTTAATACACATTGGATAAGACCGGTCGTTGCCGGCCGTCTACTTACGAGTAATAATTAAACCCCGAGGAAGTTATTTCCATGGAGGGGTAGGAATTGACAAGGAATACAATTAACGTTTCACGATAGGGCTATCGTATAATAACTCATAAAACTAATAGTCTCTACGTAAACTTACAGTTTCAAGAACGAAACTTATTCACTACAAATGCTAATTAGCTGAGGTTCCATCGACATTGAAGTATTTTAGGTTCTCACTGCGCAGAACTTGCAGTACTCGTAAGAGATTCTCTCCTCTCACTGACTTCAGAAGGAGTTCCAACGGACGCCACTTCGCTGGGTGCAGAAACTTTCAGATCAGCAGTTGTATCTACTATGGGCGACGATGTAGGATTAGTTTTCATTGATGTATCCTGCGTAGACTTCTCTTGTTTCAGTACTACTTTAGTAGGACGACTACCAGCTGTCGGCACATAAGTTTGCTTTATAATTTCAATGTCAGTTTTGTTAGTTTTGTCCGCTACCATGTCATCAGTAACATTATCAATGATTGGTCGTCGCGTCGTCGGCTCAACCCTGTCGTTTGGGGGAGAATGGTCTGTAATACTCTCCGTTTCATCTTCATCTTCAATCTCAATTACTTTTTGTTTAGTAATTGCCGCTTGATTTTTACTTTTTGGCGGAATCTCAGTGATTGAGTTTAGATTCCAATTTCTATTTTTGCTCTTGTAACCAGCGTTGACGGGTATTAGTTCTTCTGAATCAGATATGCTCCCCGAAACAGTAGACGCAGCTGTGGCTCTCGCAGTATCTACTGTTTCGTCTGTATGGTCACTGATCGAAGCGACGTCACCTACCAAATTAATAAGATCTGTCAATACGCTATTTTTCTTCGTTTCTACAGCAGGTTCGATGAAAGCGGCGCTTTTTTCCGTATCCGGTGATATTTTTATCAATTCTACTGCATCTGTGGCACTTTCAGATGAACCAAATGTTGTCAAAACAAACTCTGTTGTTTCTATTATTTCCGTTGACAGATTATCAGTAGCTGCATGGTTTGTTTTAGATACAGTTATAACTTCTGGTTCAATACTGAATATTTTAGTTGGTGATACATCATCTACAGGTGTGGTACCTAATGTAGATACGTCAATTTTATCTTTAACAATATTGTCTGGGGCTTCATGAGGATTTTGGTCACTAGTTTCAACAGGCAATGAACTAATTTCAGTATGAGATGTTACTTCAGTAGCAATATTTGATCTAACTATAGAACTCGTAGTCTGTTCTTGTAAAATTTTCGATCTCTCAGTAGAAGAGGTCACTTCTTCTGGTTTAACAGTAGAAGTCGTTGTTATTGATGTTGATATATCATCAGAAGTTGAAGAATAGGTTGATAAATTTTTAAGTTCATTCGTACTAACAGTAGTAATAAATGCCCCAATATTATTACTGGCTGTGGTAGAAGTAGCAACAAATGCCGATGTAGAAGCAATAGGTTCCGATTGACTAGTCGTTGTTGATTCTATTTCGTCTAATTCACCTGTTATCTCTTCAGGTACAAACGAAGGTGAATTTAAAATTTCAGTTGGTATAGCAGATCTGAGATTAAGCATAGAATTTTCTTTTACGATCGGCGTTGCAGTGCTCGTTAATTCAGTTCGTATACTTGTTAATTCTTTATTTTCTTCAGAAGTTTTCTCATATGCTGTAGACGTATCTACAAATTGCGTGGTTGTTTGAATTTCTTTTGTTAATGGAGCGTGACTAGATGTTGTACTAAACGCAAAATTTTCAGCTTCTTGAACGCTAGATACATGATCACTATCCATATTTTGTTCAGAAACAATTTCATCATCGTGATTAGCTAGAACGGACAAATCATCAGGCAAAGGAGGGAATGCAGGATTATGATCAATCGGTGCTTCTTCCTCTTCTATAATGATGGGTGATTTGGTAAATATAGGCTCTGGTGTCTCCGATGCTGCAGAAGAAGAAGATGATATCAGGGTTGCAAGACTGGGCAAGTTGGATGGATAGATCTCACTGTTAATAGAATCTTGCGTAGACAGACTTATTTTAGAAGGATTTGCATCATCATTTTTGCTCACAGATAGGCTTTCGCTGGCTGAAGTTATTTCAGGTGCCACAGAAGAAATTACAGCAGGTACAGATGTTTTGTGAATTTCGATTACTACAGGGGTCTCGGTCGATTCTAATTTCAATGTAGCAATTTTTTCAGTAGTGGCTTCTCTTGGAATTAACGGAGATTTCGATGAAGAATATTCTGCGACTTCTATGCTTGGAGAAGGCAAGATTTCTTTTATTTTTACTTCTGTGATGACTGGAATTTCTGACACGGGCGTAATTTCCTTGATAGTAATCTTTTGCTCAATATTTTCTTTAGGCACAACGGGAGCAGGAACCTCACTTGTTTCTGGGGTGCTTGATATTGTTGGCGCCATTCCAGGAATAGAAGTAACACCTGAAATTAACATTTATCAAATAAATACACAAATATTGTACAACCAAAAACTTGAAATAACCAAGCATTTGATGTCTTTTAATATATCACATAATGCTATATAACACATATCAATGTTACTTTTTTCACACTTTATTTCTCCTATCGCTTCGCACATAAAATTTTCACCGTTTGAAAAGCAGATCAGTAACGGTAATTATAACTTAGTTGATCATTGATTTTGTCGTTTGCAGGAAATAAAAAAAATAACATAAAATACTATCAAAAGAGCTCAAAAGTATTAGTTAAATCTTTTAGATAAAATAAAACCTTTGTTATAAAAATATGAGATAAGTATACGAAGTTGTCTTCCTTGATTTTATCTTGATCTTGATATATTTTCCCCCTTTAATAGCGTTAAGCCAAAGTCATCGCCGAATAGTCGTCTGAATCTGTTATCTACGACTTCCAGATCATCTTAACGTATAACGTGTAGACTTTCAAAGAAACGTAAAAATAGCAAAAAGGTACCCACCTCTGAGCGGACAGTTATCATACTCTGGACAGCATCGGCCCGGCACCAGCCTGGGCTGGCAGTCATCCCTGACGAAGCAGGCGATCCTGCGGCAGACCACCTCCCCACCCTGGCAGTAGCACACGCGGCATGGGTCTGCAGGGTCTACCAACTTCTCACCGTTACCGTACACTCGACCTTCTTGCTCGCATTCTGTGATGTAAAGAAGATTTAATTACACTCAATATTCAGTAGTTATAATAAAGTGATGTCATGAAGAAATACATTTATTCGGGTTAGGCATTTTCAGTATAATTTTCAACAACATCCGTCGGGCGTTAGTCTCGGTTGTGACAACATGTTGTGTGTTGTCACTTACCTGACAAAATTTTAGCCGATTTTGTCAGGCTTTAATACGCAGCGACTCCCATCTGACCAACAACACAAGGTTATCTTACCTTAACTATTTGATCATAGTAACGTACCTTGATTGTGTAGGTTTCCGGACAATATTTGACGGCCTCTGTGGCTCAGCGGTAGTACGCTTGTCTGTGACACCGGAGGTCCCGGGTTCGAATCCCGGCCAGGGCATGATGAGAAAAGAACTTTTTCTGATTGGCCTGGGTCTTGGATGTTTATCTATATAAGTATTTATTATAAAATATAGTATCGTTGAGTTAGTATCTCGTAACACAAGTCTCGAGCTTACTTCGAGGCTAACTCAATCAGTGTAATTTGTCCCGTATATATTTATTATTTATTTATAATATTTTCTCTAGTTACAAGAGTATGGATAAGCAATCACCATAACTTAGAAAAACTCATAAAATCTGATTCTGTTCATCAGTTTTTATTCGGGGCCGTTTGGTTCCCGGCACCAATACAAAAAGAAATAGGTCAACTCCATCTCTTTCCCATGGATGTGGTAAAAGGCGCCTAAGGGACAGGCAGTCTACCTCGCAAGGGTTGTGGACGTGACTGTACGTATGTAGTTTTCATTCGTATGCCTTAACTATTCGACCACCGTCTCTTTGCCAGAAATACACTCGACCATTTAAAACTAAATATATGAAACTAACCGCATTGGTAGGTAGGACAGCAATGGTCAGGTCTATGCAGCGCCTTGCACCCGGGCCTGGGTTCGCAGCGCTGCTTGGCACAGTGGATGGCGCCACCGTCGCAGCTGCACCTCTCACACGGGCTGGAGCCCACGAACTCATCGCCCGGCATGTAGACCACGTCGCCCACCGAGCAACTCCCTGGAATTTTACAGAATAACATAATTGTCAATGATGGAATTCAAAATAATTTAATTGTTCAGAAACTAATGAATGATGTCAGTTCTGTCGTTTAGCTGCCGACGTATATGGGGGTAGCGGGGACGATACTTAGGTACATTATATTAAATAACTTCTTTAATCCTCACGGGACAAACAGAACGAATAGTCCCAAAGAAGACTGACATTTTGATATAATAATATTGACAATATTTTCGATAACAAACAACGGCATGCTTAAAACAAGAAAATTTGAAATCTTGGTGGCTAGCAACCTGTCACTATTTGAATTTCAATACTATTATCAAGCCTAACAGCTAAACGTGGCCCATCAGCCTTTGAAAACTACCGGCTCTGTCTACCCCACAAGGGATAGACGTGATTATATGAACGAATGAATGATTAAGGGTATGGATTCTGTGCCTACAATGGGTGCGTAACGGCAAAAGAAAGTGGCTCTTAGAGATAAATTTGTTGCCAATTAGCTCTCTACGTGCCTGAAATAAAATATTTGCGAGTAATGTATCGGAAAAATGATGAAGAAAATAACGCCATAACGTTGTACAAGCCGGAAAACTCTTAACTAATAATTGGACAGATGTTTGTGAAGGCTCAAGTTAAATTAAAAAAAAAACAATATAGTGATCCTAGAAGAAACATTATGAAAATAGTGACTATTGCATTTGCATCGCAATCAAGGTGTAGCGGTGTCATAGTTCAGATATATTTACATACAAATTGTATGCAAATATTGCATTGCGTTGAATACAAAATACATGCACTTACAGTTTGATTCTGCTTAAACATTAACTGGAGTTTTATATTGGTTATCCTCGGCGGCCATTTTGATTTTTTTAGGTACTGATGTCTTTTGAGGTGTCAAATTACACCCGAGTACATCCGGGTACTTTAAAATAACGATAATTTAATTTTAAAATAATAATAATTGTTGTTGTTGTATTCTATCGGTTATAAATGATTATCGCCGTATGGTTCCTGGCACAAATAGAAAAATAAAGAATTGGACCACTCCATCTCCTTTCCAAGGATGTGGTAAGAGGCGATTAAGGGATAGGCTTATAAACTTCTTCCGGAAAACTGTCACTATTGGAATCTCAATTCTATCATTCAGCCAATCAGCTAAACGTGGCCTTGTTTGTTGGCTCTATCTACCCCGCAAGAGATATAGACGTGACTATATGTATGTTTTGTATGTATGATCATTAAAAACATGTTAAAAATTATGCGGCAACCAGGTGTAATAAATGAGGCTCTATCCGCCTCGTGTGGAATAATGAAGCATTGCAATGATCATCAAACATGATTTAGATGATGATAGTGTACCTATGATCTAAAACTGGACTATGGACCCACCTTCTTTGATGCCTAGTTCCAAACTCGTTATGTTTGTCGGAAGCGGACCAAGTGGACCTGAAATAGAAAATACAAATTGTTAAAAAAATATATTATTTGTATAAAAGTTATGCTGAAAATGTGCCGTGTGGTTCCCGGTACCATTACAAAAAAAAGAATAGGACCACTCCATCTCTTTCCCACGGAAAGGCGACTAAGGGTTAGGCTTATAAACTTGGGATTCCTCTTTTAGGCGATGGGCTAGCAACCTGTCACTATTTGAATCTCAATTCTATCTTAAAGCCAAATAGCTGAACGTGGCCTATCAGTCTTTACAAGACTGTTGGCTCTGTCTACCCCGCAAGGGATATAGACGTGATTATTTGTATGTATGTATGTTATGCTGAAAATCAATAACATACTGATCTTTCTTATCGTGATAAACAATATTGTGTAGGATGCAATATTTTTGTCATCATCTCATCTATATTCAAGTGAAGTGAAGTGAATATAAGCAAGTGGAATTCCATAGTCTCTGCCTACCCCAATGGGAAACAGGCGTGATGATATGTATGTATCTCATCTATACTAGTTTCCCAGTACATTTGTAGAAGAATAATAAGAAGTAAATTATCATCTATTCTATTTACATGCTTCACTCCTAAACTCTTCGTCCTGTCATTCACATCTCTGTTCTCTTATGTAAGAAGCCATGTCCTAAATAAATGCACTGTTTACCGGCACCAATAGACAAAGAAAGAATAGGACCACTTCATCTCTTTCCCATAGATCTCATAAAAGGTGACTAAGGGATATGCTCAATAACTTGGGATGATTGATAACATAGCAACCTGTCACTATTTGGATCTCAACTCTATCATTAAGCCAAACTGAACGTGGCCAATCAGTCTTTTGAAGACAGTTGGCTCTGTCTTCCCCGCAAGGAATATAGTGCCGTATGGTGGTACGTCCTGGTCTTGGATCAGATCCATATGTATTCTGACACATAATATCTAATATGATCTGTCATATTAACAAAACAAAAACAAAAAGTGAAACAAATTACGATCCAAAACCAGGCTTTACGAGCGAGCAGGCTGTCTTTTACAGCAGCGAAGGTCGCATTACACGAAAGTGTAATAATGATCCAATACAGCTTATACAGCCCGCAAACTCCTGTAAACGACCTCTCGTAAAACACGCGGTACAGTCAACGAGATATAATTGTCAGTATCCGGATTAATCGCAATTTTTTTACCGCTAAGAAATAATCCAGTAGACATTATATCTCGATCAGATCGACCAGTGAAGTTGACGTTGTTGAAGAAAATGCTGCAGTGCAGTTTGTTACCGCTTCTTCTGCACTGACGCCTTGGAAGCGGCAGTAAACTTAGTTTTAAGTAATTTATTTGACAATTATTAAGCGATACGAAGTATCCTATAATAATGAATAAAAATTTTGAATTTGAATTTTGAATTACTTTATTACATGAATCATGATTCAGGATCTTGTGAATAGTTTTCCACTTCCAATATTATTATATGTATATAAATGTGCCGTGTGGTTTCCGGCACCTACGAATAGGACCACTACATATCTTCATCATGGATGGCGCAAAAGGCGACTTAGGGATAGGCTTATTAATTTGGAATTCTTCTTGCAGCGATAATTTAGCAACCTGTCAGTATTTGAATTTCAATTCCATTATTAGTTATGTGACATCAATAAGTGATACCTTGTATCCAATTTAGATCTATTCTATTGTATTGTAGCTTTTGTGTTATTTTTATGTCGCTATATGATAAAAATTATCTGCCTGTGTTTCTATTTTAAACAAATTATAAGCAACTGTACTCCACACGAGTAATGGCATAATAATTCGAGAATGGACGATCAAAACATTGCGAGGCAATTACTGCGGATCATTACTACGCGGTTGTGGCCTGCAGAGCCTATTGGAAGTAAAGTATCATTGATTACAAGCAGAATGTCTGAATAATATGAGAAAAAAATACATATGTTACGTAAAAAGATTTAATTAAAACATACCTAATAGACACGTCTATAACCCTTGCGTTGTAAGTAGAACTTGAATTAAAACTGAATGGAAATTGAGATTCAGATAGTGATAAGTTGCTAGCCCATCGCCTAAAAGAGGAATCCCAAGTTTATAATCCATTAGTCGCCTTTTATGTAATCCATGGGAAAGAGATGGAGTAGTCCTTTTTTCTATTGGTGCATGGAACCACACGGCACTTGCTTGCTTATAGGCAAAAATGGGTATAATTTAGGACTAGCTTAATTTGTGTGATTTGTCATATAATTTAAAAACGAAACGGGCGTAGCAAATCAAGACCAATACCAGTGAAAGTTTACTTTTGACACTTTTTGTTTCTCCTCCTTAGCGGGATAATAAGAGAGTTGTTATTAGAGGGACACGTTTGATCCCCAAAAGTGGAGAGCTCAGGAGGGTTAAGAGGGGTGGCGGTCAAGTGGGTGCTTCAGCTCAGATGAAATTCTGTCATGCTGTTTTGTTGAACAGTCAGGGTGACTTTGTAGTATGTCCTCAAGAAACTATATGGCAACAGTCCTTCTATGTATACTTTTTTAGACTAAGACACGTGTAATGTTTGTATAAGTTTTAAGATAAAGACTTAATCAGATGTTTTACAGAGTACAAAGTTTATATCCTTTCCTTAACGGTTATGCAATCAATATTTCAGAGATCGTAATAAAAGAAAATTCCCGATTTTGAATAGCAAAAAGTTCCATAGGTAATTTAAAATAAGAAAACAAAAACGTCTTGGCAGTGTAATCATCATCTTTTATTCCAGCGCAAAGATATTAATAATTTCGTATATATTTCCTTCATAATTTTTTTTTTATTTCACACACACACACTCATACACATTTTAAAAAACTGCGCGCAATGCAAAGCAATTGACAACCACAATATTTTTTTTCCAATCACATTCATCTTAATTATATTTTTTTTGGTAAATTTTTGATTTTTGATTTGGCAACCCTAGAGAGGTACCCTTCACACGAAAAAGGAATAAATAATGCGAAGCTATTTCTCGTCCGTCCGCCATTACGCTCTCCTTTGATTTATGCTACGAATCTCGCTGAATACACTCGGAGTGCTCGGAAATTTGTTTCCATGTTCCCCATTCCCGTCCCTTTTCTTTTTCATCATGTTTCCCGATGAAAGGGATATTGTCCCCGTTTTTCACTTGAGTTTTTTTTAATAAAAAGAGGGTGCTAGTCTGCTGCACAATTACGTCACGGGTCATGTGACGATGTATTTATAATGCGCCACGTTTGCTATCATAGAGCTACGTTTTGTGTAAATATTTGGGAATTTTCTACTTTTTTGTCAGTGAATAATAGACATTCGATATACTCCAACTAACCAACGCGCCACAAAACGTCATTGGAGCTAAAGTAATTTGATAGAAAACAAATGACGACTGTAGAAAGAAATGACAGAACATGCAAAGTTACCAATGCATTATTTTTTTTTAATCAATTGCTTAATTTTTCTTTGCTTAGATATTTTAAATTATTCATGCTGTCAATAATAAAAAAAAGCAACCGAAGTTGTGCAGGTCAGCAGCGGGTCGTAACATTGTTTTTTATCCGGCTCAAAGGACCTAAAATATTGTGTAGTCACAACATACGTATATATACTATATATAATTATACAAGACAACTGCTTCACAATATATTTGCATGGCAACTAATGTATAAACGTGGTGTAAGGGACAATTAACAAGCGGGCGACTCGTACAACGCCGGATGCAAGTCGCATACGAATTGTAGTCGCATGCGAGTCACACACGAGGCTCGCCGCCCTCTCCCGAATGATAAGTGTACGCGGCGCCGCGCCGGCGAAATGTGACATAATCGTCTTGTGTAATAGTAAGTTAACTATTTCTTGTTCGAAACAAAGCAAGTTTAAATTTATCGCACAAATCATATATTCAAGTTTTTTTTTATTTTAAAATAGGGCAAGGTGCATTTTGAGCGAAATTTCGATTGGACGGTGTCGTTTGATAAAAACTGCATACATAGAAAATGAAGGATTTCTGCTTTTATATCATCTAAGGTCGTATGAAAGCTTAAATTTCAGAAACCAGACAGGTGAAAGGAAATTTAATTCTTTGGCTTATATTTGTAGCCAACCTGTTTAGGAATATTTTTGTTTCATAGAATATTTTCTGACCGACATGTAAACGTAAACATACGTTTGCTTTGTCACAAGAACAAGTTAATTAGACATTAAAAACAAAATAAGAAGTTATTTTCTGACATACTAATTTACAATACTTGAACTGGCTGTGTGGTTCCTGGCACCAATAAAAAACAGAATAGGCCCTCTGCATCTCTTTCCTTGGCTTATATACTTGCCATTTTTAAGGCGACAGGCTAGCAACCTGTCACTATTTGAATCTCAATTCATCATTAAGTCAAACAGCTAAATGTGGCCTTTCAGTGTTTTAAAGTCTGTTGGCTCTGTCTACCCCGCAAGGGATACAGACATGATTATATGTATGTATGTATACAATACTTGAAAAATATAGCCTTAATTGAAAAATGGTGACTAGATAAAGGCATTAGCGCATGAGGTCAGGTTTTATTGTAATTCAAATCGTGCCAATTTACACAAATAGGTGTAAATGTTTGCAGTCACGCGATCATAGTCACGCTGCGGAGCCGGTGAGGCAGGGCAGTGACTCACTCATGTTCAATCAACTCAAATCATTCACTGTTGAATACAGTTCTAATATTTCCTTGACGGCCTATGTGGCGCAGCGGTATTACGCTTGTCTGTGACACCGCAGGTTCTAGGTTCGAATCCTGGCCAGGGCACGATGAGAAGAGAACTTTTTCTGATTGGCCTGGGTCTTGGATGTTTATCTATATAAGTATTTATTATAAAATATCGTATAGTTGAGTTACTATCTCGTAACACAAGTTTCGAACTTACTTTGAGGCTAACTCAATCCGTGTAATTTATCCCGTATATATTTATTTATTAAGAATATCTTCGCCATTGTCCATAAATTAACTAGTTGACAATGCTAGCATTAAATGAATGAATGCACACTACAATGTCACAAGTTAGTGTGTCAAGTTACCAAGTTCCGGCGGTCCTCAAAGCATTCATTGAATTAGTTATGTTCGTATGTCTGTCCATATATCTTCATTTATATCTGACCTACATACACAATGTTGCATATTGGGGCGTGGTGGAGTGAAATTGAGGCTTTTATAATTATGTATATATAGTGACATTGGCTTTATATGTATGAATAACGAGTGACGACATACATACATACATACATATGGTCACGTCTATATCCCTTGCGGGGTAGACAGAGCCAATAGTCTCGAATAGACTGAATGGCCACGTTCAGCTATTTGGCTTAATGATAGAATTGAGATTCAAATAGTGACAGGTTGCTAGCCCATCGCCTAACAAAGAATCCCAAGTTTAAAAGCCTTAGTCGCCTTTTACGACGTCCATGGGAAAGAGATGGATTGGTCCTATTCTTTTTTGTATTGGTGCCGGGAACCACACAACCACGCGACACGAGTGACGATTTTCGGAGATTCATAACTTTTAGTAAAATTTTTGGAAAAAATTAAGGAGTGGTGGTCCTATACTTTTTTTTATTGGTACCAGGAAGCACACGGCACCTAAATACAATAATACATACATACATAAAATCACGCCTCTTTCCCGGAGGGGTAGGCAGAGACTACCTCTCGCCACTTGCCACGATCTCAGCATACTTCCTTCGCTTCATCATAATACAAACATACAAAAGTGAACCATATCATAGACAATTATATCGGTAAATCGGATACCAAAGCGTGCGAGATCGCTAGATGGCAACCAATCAAAGCCTAGCAATACTAGTCTTATGTTTACTAAAACTATGACTATCGCTAAATGGAAACATAGCGTTGTGACGAGTGAGTCATTTCGTCTACCGTTATAGCCTCACGTGATGTGGACTTAGCCTCGTTTGATTTATACAAACCTATTTCGATGACTTCTCTCTATTTGTGACTAATATGTTTACAAATATAAATAATCATAAAATAAATTATTAAGCCTCCATTGTAAAGTAAGAAGTTATGGATTTCCCTGATAACAATTTGCGTTTTTTATATTGCGTTGAAATTTCAACAGCCCGTTAATTGGTAAGTTATATTCCAAAACAGAAATGTACGTATTTTTATATGTCTACAGTTTCTTTATTAGACAATGTGTTTACCGAGATGTCTCTTTCTACGCGGTCGGAGTCGCGAACGATCTGTAGTATTTTGAATCAAACAGATAAAGGTAAGTATAGGCCCAATCACGCCATTGATTTTGACGGCCTCTGTGGCTCAGCGGTAGTACGCTTGTCTGTGACACCGGAGGTCCCGGGTTCGAATCCCGGCCAGGGCATGATGAGAAAAGAACTTTTTCTGATTGGCCTGGGTCTTGGATGTTTATCTATATAAGTATTTATTATAAAATATAGTATCGTTGAGTTAGTATCTCGTAACACAAGTCTCGAACTTACTTCGAGGCTAACTCAATCAGTGTAATTTGTCCCGTATATATTTATTTATATTTATTTATTATTTATTTATTTATTGCATTGAAATGCCTGGATTACTAACCAGCTAGTTTCAAAGAGTTAAAACATCGCAGGACAGCTACAAATTATTTGAATGTCAAAATTCGAAGCCTTCCGCTCCCAATAAAACGAACACATCTCTCCGTACCACAATACAGGGAGACCGCCTGAAATCGGCGACCCGTTAGCCATGAACTCTGCCCATCGGCGCAGCGACCTTCGCTGAGCAATCCAAGTTCAGTGCGGAAGCAGTGATGGAACGGGCACAGACGGCGCGGCGCGGCTGGTGAGCGGGCCGGGTACGGGCTGCCACGGACGATCGATAGCGGCCTACGCCCTTGTTACGATATCAGAGTTTTGGCATTTCCCTGTTTGTATGCCAGGAGAGCACCTTTTATATGACTTTGCAGAAAAAGAATACTTTGGTAAATTCTAGTTACAAGCGGTAATGTGAGAATACTTAGTGGTTAATGATGTGTAATACTTTTTCTATAGTGGTTAATGATGTATAATACTTTTTGTATAAATCCAATACAGTCAACAATTTGTATTTTACAATAAAAATAAACTAAATATTCAATATTGGATGAGGCATTTGTCTTTCATCTCCACCTGGTGGTAAGTGACGATGAAGACGAAGATTTTACATGCCTATCCAATGGATACCCATTTATTCTACGTTTGAATGTTCGCGGACAGGACTTATCGAATAATATAAACGCAGGCAGTTCATTCCACATCTTAGCCACTGGAATCAAAAAGGAGCGTTTAATTTCTACGACAAAGGGATGAAATTTCAGTCAGCGTCTCATAGTCCCATCTGTCTCTCTAAATTATCTCTGTAAGGGTTGAAGAGAATTAGACATGTTTAGTTGAAGGGCTCAATGATGAAGTTAAGATTCAGGGATAATGACCATAGCCCATGACTATGACCAGAGCATGTATTCTCTCGTCTAAATTTCTATTCTAATTTTGGATAATTTCGAAGTTGACATTATTGAAGAAAACCGCTTATGCAAAAGAAGCAGTAACCGCAGAAGCTGCAGTTACCGCTTCTTTTGCACTAACGCTTGAAAGCGGCAGTAAACTAAGTTTAAGTAATTTATTTTACGTCAACCAATATTGTGAAACCGAAAGATATGACAGTTATTAAATGATTGAAGTATCTCATAATATAGAATTAAAAATGTTGAATTTGAATATGAGTTATATTATAATCTTAATAACCAAGATTGATACATGAAAACTGAACAGTTCGCTCCAGTAGCAACACAGGTACATGTTTATGACAATCGGTATCATCGCAATGACTCACGTCAGCAAACAAGGGTATTGTTAGGAGCCAGTGGCCGATAACTCTGAACTGAGGAGCACACGTACCTACAGATAGACAAGACACACATTTGTAAATATTAACAAGAATTTACATATATTGCTACAATAATAATGATTCACGTTTTCTTTTATCTGAATTTCACACAAACATACATAGGTACGTAAAATCACACCTTTTCCCGGAGGGGTAGGCAGAGTCTACATTTCCGCTTGCCATAATTACTGTATATGTACTTCTTTCGCTTCATCCACATTCATAACTCACTTCATGCAAGTTCGGCGGTTTCGGGTACTCTTGACCTGACCTTTTGTCAGGACGTCCTTAATTTGATAAAGGTACGTTCGTCTAGGCCTTCCCACTCCCACTTTTCCATCCACACTCTCCTTGTATATTTGCTTAATCAACCTTCTTTCATTCGTCCTCTCCACATGACCAAACCAACCACATCACAACATTTATCTGAATTTGTAGGAGGAAAACTTGAGGAAATAAATAAATAGACATTTCTATGTGATAAGCGTTCTGCTCAATTATTTGCTAAACACAAAGCGTAGGTATATATAGGCATAAACATTTTTTTTTTATTATATTCTTTCAGACATCGGTGTTCTGGCGACTGCAATGGTTGTAAAAATCATATACAAGTAAAATATAAGTAAGTTTTAAACCATTGGCTCTGTCTACCACTTAAGAGGTAAGGACGTACTATTTAAGTGCTGATAACAGTCTGCTTTCCTTTTTAGGAGGCATGAACTTTTTCTAAAAACTATACAATGTAAGCCAACTTTTCGTGCAAAGTGTAGCAAGCAGTTAATTGAATAGAAATAGATAAATTGAATTAGATCAAAACGTAGCGAAGCTTACACAGGTAATCCGGGTTCGGGGTGAGATGCGAAGGATTCAGATCTTTACGAGTGTCGTGGGTCAAGTGTACAATTATAAAAATACACATACAATATAGTGAAGTCACACTAAAATAGCTGTATTTGGCTTATCAGTCTTTTCAAGAGAGTTGGCTCTGTCTATCCCACAAGGGATATAGACGTGATTACATGTATGTATGTTAGTCACACTTACAACGCCACTTTCACCTATTTATTACTATGAAAGTATTTAGCTATGAATCAGGCTAGACATATTAAGTCTGGCGACACAGAACTGGTAAAGACATTAACGTCGAGGAAGGGCGTAAAGGTCGAGTTGGGAATTTTCCCGACAGCCGGTAGAGGTACTTCTTGAGGAAGTCCATTTATTGTGTAATGAGGTTTTCTCAATCTTAATGGTGGAATTCTAACATCAGTCTTCGCTATACTAAGAAGCTGAAGAGTTTGTTTGTTTGTTTGAACGCGCTAATCCCAGGAACTACTGGTTCGAATTGAAAAATTGTTTTTGTATTGAATATACCATTTATCTAGGAACGCTTAAGGCTATATAACATCACGCTGCAACTATTAGGAGCGTACAAATAATGGAAAATGTGAAAAAAAACGGGAATATTTTTCATCCTTAAGGGCTTCAATGATCCCCAAAATAACTATTCCACGCGGACGAAGTCGCGAGTACAGCTAGTTACTAATATTTGAAGAGGTTTTTGCGTCGTTATCTTATAGAAATTTATTAAAATTGCAAATGGTTTAAAGGAGATGTTAGAAATGAACGTAATCAAGTTATGTTTGCAAAGAGTCTAAGTGTCGAGAAAGAGAGAGACGTCCGTTAGGATCATAGTATCTGTCTATCCCAATAAGAGGCAGGCGTGATAGTATGTATGTCCGTAGCGTGTGAAAACTTAGTAAAACTAATGAAAATAGATCAGATATAACCTCAAATAAGTATAAAGGAAATTAATTAAGAGGTGCGCGAAAACATCGTAACAAGATCTGCACATTCAAGTAACTGCATGTGTTACCATGATCCAATGTGGGTAAGATTCCCTTGGCAATGACTGCGGGGGTGGGACTAGTGCCGCTTTGTTTAAAAACCTGAAACACCCAATCCAGAATGCCATTGTCACCCAGGCTTTTTTCCATGTCAAAATGATGTAGTATTGAAAGAATATTTATATTTTTATTACACACATATAATCACGTCTATATCCCTTCCGTGGTAGACAGAGCCAACAGTCTTGAAAATACTGATAGGCCACATTGAGCTTTTTGGCTTAATGTTAGAATTGAGATTCAAATAGTGACAGGTTGCTAGCCCGTCGCCTAAAAGAAGAATCCTAAGTTTTTAAGCCTATTCCTTAGTCGCCTATTACAACATCCATGGGAACAAGATGGAGTGGTCCTATTCTTTTTTTTATTGGTGCCGGGAACCAAACGGCACTATTTTTTTATTTTTCGTTATAAATGTAGAAAATAATGTTCGTATCCTTGATTGCAAATAATTTCAATTTTTTGTGTTTGGTTTGAATGAAACTCATAAAATACACATGGCGGAAATTAGCCAAGGTAATTAGTTATTACCTGGCGGGCGCCGGCGGTCTGCGCACGCGTCGCTTGCCTAATCGGCAATCAACAGCAATCCCAACACGTAACACTTGTAATGGATATACATACGTTTTCTTGGAAGCTGTGACAGGGCATGCAGAAATAGTACTTAGCGAATCCGCGTGGTAATTATCATAATTGTATCCTGCAAGCGCTGGCGACTGTTGACTCGCATAGGCGATTTTCACGACTTGTCCCGATTTACGTTAAAGAACAAAAACATACATACCGAGTTATGTTCGAATTTTGGAAATGGGCGACCTCAATCTACTAAATTACTAGGTTGGCACTCTTAAGCAGTTAAGTCATGAGTAGGTCTTGAGGTATTGAATCTTAGCCTAAAGATTAACTTTCTGAAATGGCAGTAGTATATATGTTTTATGTATTGGAAGTTGTATACAAAAATAACTCGAAATACACTTAAAATACTTTGATTATGTAAACTACAAATAATCAATTATTATAAAGAAACCCATTCAATTAAATTTTATTAAATTAAATTTATAAATTGTATTGCCCAAGAAATCGCTCGCCCGCGGCAAGCTTTTGACAACCAACAAAAAGGACATGTTTGAGTATATAATAACATGTCGCTTCTAAATCCAATGAACTAGATAAGTCAAGGCGTCAGACCCTCGTCCCAGAATTGGAGTGGCGGGCGCTGGGCGGGGTACAGTCTCTCTCGGGGACGCCACCATGACTACCAGATGAAAATAGACATATTCGAAGCAAAAGATACTCGTATCAATATTTGTAGGGTCCTTAACAGGTCTTTCGTTTGTATAGCTATGTCTAATGCTCGCAGTCTCGCCCACGTGAGTTTCATTATATTTTCGGATCGACAAATATTTGACCTTCTCCATTTCTCCGTTCATATTTATGAAAATTCATTTTTATACTGTTTTTATTAAAAATTAAGACCTGTAATTGGTTC
The DNA here is from genome assembly GCF_032362555.1 of Amyelois transitella. Lineage (NCBI taxonomy): Eukaryota > Metazoa > Arthropoda > Insecta > Lepidoptera > Pyralidae > Amyelois > Amyelois transitella. Next base: position 12,924,908 of record NC_083508.1, on the reverse strand, counting down.
TTATTAAATATTTATAAGCTAATAATTGTAACCAATTGGTCACCCAAATATATAAAAAAATATATATTAAACCGCCAAGTATGTTCTTAAGGTTTAGCTTCTCACACCTAGATAAAAAATTGTTTTGATAAATAGAATCACAGAGAATTTCAGCAAACTAAGAATAAAGATGAGATAAAGATTGATAAAGGTACCTACCATACTATATTTGAGTATTATATAAATCAAGAAAGATGAAATTATGCCATAAAACATAGTAGGGTGAAAATAACAATGTCATCAATATTTGACACCGTCGTAAACTCTTCATTGCGCCGTATAAGACAAAGTCGTTAAAAGAATAATTCAGAGAGGGAACAAACAACGATAAAAACTATTAGAGATAGTATCTAGATTAACTAACTAAGGGTGTATCTACACTAGTAAATACCTACCGTTTTCTGCGGCATCACTTCGCTTAGCGACGCTGTTACGATTGAAAAAAGCTAGAAAAAATCTGCACATTCAGGCAACCGGTTGGATGTGTCATAATCTACAATAGATTGATAGACCCCTGCAAAGATATATCAATTGCTAAACAAAAAAGCATTCCCTATTACAGCCTCCGAATTTCAGTAAATTAGGCCCACTAGCCTAGTGACTATTGGCTCTGCCTACCTCGTCCGAGTAAAAACGTGATATGTGTGAGGATGAGCCTTTGGGAGAGGCTCTAATGGGATCTGACAGAAATGGCACATAGATGTAGATAAGCATGCAATTCCCATGTGTCCGCTAGCGAGCGGGCGGGGGGAAGGGGGGTGGGGGGTGGGGCATGGCTTGCCGAACAACATTCCTCGCATGACTCAGCCGGCCGCTTCATGGTAGGTAGCTGCCACTGGACGCTGGATGACCGCTAATCTAAATAATCATTTTCGTCAGTCTACGTCATCTCTTTATTTCCCGCCAAAAGTGGAAGTAGTGGAGTGTATAGCTATATCAAATATTGACAAAACTTATCCTGTAACTTCATATGCCATCAAAAATATCAGGCCCAGTCTTAAAAGTACACTCCATGGATACATGCTAAACATATTGTCACATTAGATTAACTAAACCTAAAAACATTAATTTCAAATTGTCAATGCAGGAAGGAATCAAAGAAAGTAAATCAAAAGGTCTAATAATAATAAAATTAGCAGCACTATTTGTACTACTCAAAAATAAAAGAACGTCCAAAGTTCGTGTTACTAATTTGGCGCGGCTGTTCAGCAAATTGTAGGTAACAATTTGAGAGCGGAGCGAAGTATTAATTAAAGCAACCCTGCAATTAAGCTGTTCTTGCGTTGACATTCCAATTTCACTTTTCACTTTGATCCTATTTCTACAGAAGATACCGTGTAGAATCAAGTTCTAATAGGTATGATATCGCATACTAAATTATTTCCGTTATTATTTTGCTAGTTTTACTAAATGAGCACTACCGTCTATACTTTTGAAACTTTGAATTACTTTCAACTAAAAATATAGTAAGAAATTAAAATAAAAAGACGAACTAACTTTACACGATTACTTTTTTTAAATAAATATATACGGGACAAATTACACAGATTGAGTTAGCCTCAAAATAAGTTCGAGACTTGTGTTACGATATACTAACTCAACGATACTTTATTGTATAATAAATACTTATATATAATAGTAAGATAAACATCCAAGACCCAGGCCAATCAGAAAAAGTTCTTTTCTCATCATGCCCTGGCCGGGATTCGAATCCGGGACCTCCGGTGTCATAGACAAGCGTACTACCGCTGCGCCACAGAGGCCGTCAGATTTGGCAATGACAAAGGAGAACATGAAGTTTAAAAAGAAATATATTATAGAATGTCACATTCGATGCGCACGCTAGCTACATACCATGTTACGTCCACCACCGACCGGCTGACATCTCGACTCTGATGGAATGTCTTATCGATATGGACATACCCGTCTCTCTATCTACAGTGTATCATCTAGCCTGCTAACGCCTACTGAGCTACTTTTGAAATGATGCCAAGTTTCGGAACACATTAATGAAAGTGAAACTTGCAGTTTGGCTTAGATTCTTGTAGTAATTATATTATATGTAAGATGATCTCTAAACTTTAATTCCGTTATTAAGCTATATAGCTAAATAAAGCCTTCGGTGTCATATGATTCCCGGGTACTGTATAGTTCCCGGCAGCAATAGAAGAAAGAATAGGACCACTCCATCTCTTTACCACAAATGTCGTAAAAGGCGACTAAGGGACCTATCCCTTTTAAACTTGGGATTCTTTTCTAGGCGATGAGCTAGCAACCGGTCACTATTTGAATCTCAATTTTATCATTTAGTGGAGTGCCTTAAGCATCTAGAATTGAAAAAGCTCGGAATCCAATTACTGTCAACGAATTATTATGAAACCTGTTGGATTGTATTGTTGATAAGGTATATTAAAATGTTTACCAATTAAAAATCGTTGCTTTTTATTTAATAATAAAATAAATAAATTAAGGCATATAATATGATACATTACGAGCTCAACTAAGTAATGTAGTGTAAAAATCGTGTTATAAATACATTTCTTTTATATAATATTAAAGAGTAATAGTATGAAACAATAATTGTAAAAAAAAAGTTTATAAAAAAAAATTATTTAGTTCGCCTCTCATACATGCTTAAAATGATTAAACTTCAATTATTCCGTTTTCGTCACTTTCTTCTACTTCACTTATTTTTAAGACAGGAGATGCATTAAAACAACTGTCACCATTGCACTGTGAACACGCTGAAGTGCAGTATAAACCACTTTTTCGACATCCGCAAGCATTACCACATCCTTTTTTACAATTACAAAATAATATTTTAAGTAAATTATCTGGAGCTGGCGATTGTTTCATCAGTATTGGTTCAAGTTTATCAGAAACGTACCTCCAACCCCAATTTTCAACAGAAATATTATTACCTAACCATATCTGCACTTGTAAATATACTCTTTTCAAATGTTCAAACGCTGCATCAGACGTAGGTGGAAGAGATGCCAATTGAACACCGGTTTTTTTGGCTGTACCCTTTAGAAAAGAATTAAACCTCAATATATTCAAATCTTGGACTTTTTTGGGAGCACTGTATAATTCCAAAATACATGCAACGCCAGCTTCAAAAATTCTGTCAGGATCTGCATCAACATTTTTAAATACTTCAGCAGCCCCATGTAAACTCTTGCATTTTTCGAAATTTTTAGGAACTTATTTTGCCTCTATTGAAAAAAGCAGACGTTGTATCGCAACCAGTGAAAGCGTGTACGAAAAGAATATGCTCTTTACATTTCGGTAATGTATTTTCTAAGCTTTTTGATGAAAAAAATTTCTGTACAACATTTCCTCGAGGTGGCTTTTGAAAATAAATTTCACGGTCGTTTGGAGTTAGTGCAGTTAATAGAACTAGTACATCAATATCTTCAGAAACTACAGTAACATTTGTTGACTGCTCCTTGCTTCTACGGCCCTTTTTTGACTACCTGGTGTCTATGAAAGATGTTTTCTAAAATGTATTTTACTTAAATTATGAATATTTTATAAAAATATTTTGATTTAAAATGGAAAAAATTGACAATTTCTTGAAATTAGTGTCAAATTAAGAAAAACAAAAAAGCAACGAAAAAAAATTGGTAAACTTTTTAGTAATTTATGTATAAAACATAATGCAGAAGGTCTCACATTAATACATGGACTGTAATTGGAGTCCGAGGTCAAACTCCCCAAGCACTGCACTAATTAAGCCAAACAGCTAAAAGTGGCTCTATCTACCCCGCAAAGGATATAGACGTGGTTATATGTTATGTTATGTTTAGCCTTCGGGACTTTTGCCTCCACATACCCCGATAAGGGATGTTATTATGTTAGCAAGGTAATCAGATTAAATCTTATTGTTTGTTATCTACCACGCCATTGATCTAACTCATAATATGTAGGCTTTTGTAAACACCCCGTATTTTGTCTCAGTCACGCAAATTTATAGGTAAAGGTTTGAGATGTTTCTATTAGCTCATGGTATTTAAACAAATCTGCAATATGCAAAAACATTAAAATGCAACAAACGAATTTAAAATAAAACGTAACAACTTTTAAACAAAAATTCCGAATGAGTCACATAAATACATAATGAGGATGAATTAAAAATACATTTATTTTAGTCTTGAGCTATCTCGAGTCTTTAATAATCTTTAGCAAACCCCACAGCGAAGTGTATAAGCGGGAGGTGCAACTGGTAACAGGGAAAAGATAGAATAGAATAGAATAGATTTATTTTCGAAATTGGATACAAGGTATCACTTATTGACGTCACATCACTTAAATCTAATATCCACATCACTTAAATGTTGTATCCAATTTTAAAAATAAAATCATATTCTATTCTTGAGGCGAAACCAAAATATAAGTAAACAAGAGCAGGTAATTCAATCGATAAAAGGTGTTCAATCCTATAGGTACACACACTACAGTATATTTAATTTTATTACGCGCCAATAAACTGATTTTACGTCCTGGTAAAGGGTCAGGTCAAAAGTACCCGAAACCGCCGAGCTTACATGAAGAGAGTTATAAATGTGGATGAAACGAAGGAAGTATGCAGAGATCGTGGCAAGTGGAAAGAGGTAGTCTCTGAATACCCCTCCGGAAAGAGGCGTGATTTTATGTATGTATGTATAATAAACAGATTTTGATAGCAGAGGTCATTTACTGCACTCTTAAATTAAATAAAATATACATTTTTGTTCTTCAGAAATAAGTAAATTATTTAAAATTACCAGTAAACTTAGCAAATTTAATTCATATAAAATTATAAACACGCTTTTATGATACAAAATTGCACTAACGTCAAACTATTTTTTTTCTTTTCCTAAAAACTGTGACCACAATAATGAGATGCCATCATTTTCCCGCCGGGTTTTCCCTAAAAACCACAGATTATAATATTCACATTATGATGCAGAAGTCTGTCCGTTTGTCCGGAAAACCCGCTCAGTTCGTAGCCAACTGTGACGTCACAAGCAGCCTCTCGAATTTTATAGGCTTTAGGGTCGGTGAATCATTCTTTCACAGAATTTTTATACGCTACCGGTAATATGATATTTTTTGTTGTTAATTTAGCAAAAGCGGAGGGTGCACTGTGGAGCCGCGAAAATGGATGAAATAAATAACACTAAATATAGTATATTATACAATTTGCAGCAGATGACTTAGTAAAATACATAATACTCTGAGTATAGTGCCGAAGAAAAACTGTAGATTGAGAGAAGTCAATGTCCTCTCATTGTAAATATAATATGTTCTGTATCTCAATTACTTTCTCTACTCTGCAGTTCCACCTCTATCTGGGATCTAAAACTGCACTTACCAGCTAAGGCAGCGGCTAACAGTCCACTCAGAGCCAAGAAGCCGGCGCGCCACATAGCGCCACTACGCCTGGAACAAACGGAACATCAGTTAGCTTGCTCATAATCAATCGTATATAGGATATATTTGTACCTAAACAATTAGGTCGCTTATTGCCTGCTTTTTCCATTTTTGGTTAGACACTGGATTCCTGTCTAGTTCTTTATTATTTCTCAATTTTTTTTTGTAAATTAGTATTGTTTGATTTATTGAAAACCTAGTTCAAATTGGCATAAAAATTATCCTATCTGCCAATATACATATTTGAGGCAACCAAACATCCAAATTATCTCACAAATTTTAAAGTTTAACATACTTAGATTAAACCAAACACATCATTAATAATAATTCTATCTTAAAGCCAAATAGCTGAACGTAGCCTATCAGTCTTTACAAGACTGTTGGCTCTGCCTACCCCGCAAGGGATATAGACGTGATTATATGTATGTATCATTAATATCATTAATAATATCAGGACTCAAAAGTCACGTTCACCATATACATACTAAGTACATATACCTAAAAGAAAAATTCAATTAGGTCTAACTGCCCCCTGTCATTTCAAATTCGTGAAAGTGGCCGCGTCGGAAACCCATCCATTTCAATAAGATGAGCCGACCAGCGAGGGATCCGTGCCACAGCCATCCGTCAAACTGCCAGTAGCTTATTTTCCAATCGGACGACCCGAATAGGATAATCGGCGCCCATCGCATTGTTGCCTTCCGTGTGAAAGCTGATACACACTCTTTGCCAATCGCAATCATGAATAATCGAGACGAGACATCCGTTGAGTGGAAATTGACGCGATGACAAGGTAAAACATTGAAGGTAAAGATAAAAATACATACACTAGCTTTGAAAAACAGATGCGAACATGGTTTTTTTTTCTTGTTCGATAACCAGGTATACAAAATGGAATTAACTCGTCGTATTTGTAACCATGTTTTTAAAGGTAATAATTTACCTAATCAACAATAACTCAAACATTCTAATTAAAAGCACGCAGCCAAACTTTACATAATATTTTATAAATCAATGATGTGTTTATGATATCCAAATTATATTAATTATGCTACGGTGTGCAATAAAGAAAGTCCTAGTGGTATAGTAGCTGGGCACTGGTAGTGACAAACGAGTATTAAATGAGACTTATTTAGAGTGTTGTGTTATTGTCAACTGATAAATCATGTTTAACTCTATGCTCGCTCAAATTTGTAAACATAATTTTTCGAATTATAACAGGTCTAATACGAGTATGTATCTGTGCGAAAGTAAGTTTATTTGGTTGTTTGTTGTCTCTTCACGCGTTACTTTTTGAAAATTATGATTCTGGGGAAAGACATAAGGAACTTTTTATACCGGGGTAAGAATATAATTCCCGTGGGTTTTGGGAAAAACCTTAATTCTTTTGTAGGTGACTCCGAATACGCTGGGCGAAGCTACACGTTAAAACTAGTATAAAATAACTGAAATCCCCTCAATAGTTTGCGTTGATAGGTATGTCAGATCCTTGTTTTATATCCCTTCGTATAAAAGTAAAAGGCGACTAAATAAATGTCTATGACGTAAAATAAAATGAACGTAATGACCAGTTCTGACCTCGAACGAAAAGCTCAAATCGCAGACAGCTAAATCTGTTTTATCGTACTGTACGGTACATGATAACATGATGGATGGCTGTTCAAACATTGGCATGTGACACTGGCCGGCGACGGTTCTAAGAATCACTATACCTTTCACTCGTGCGCAGCTCAACGGCTATTGTCTCGGTTGACTAGTTAAATACTAGTGTCACTAAAATTATATACTACTTATGTATGTGCAACAAAAACCCTGTCCAGTAAGAAAAGGGAATATTAAAAAGTACCTAAGAAAGACAGGATTGATTAAAAAAAAATTAGTAATAAAATCTGAATTTAAGATTATTTTCCCCTATATTTAGCAAATGCAAATAAAGTGACAATACCGCCTCAGCGACAGAATGAGCTGTTAATCGCGCGAGAAAGAAAATCGGCACGATACTGAAGTGTTGCCATATAAGTAAGTCTACAATTTAATTTCATTATTTAATCCCATAAAGTATTAAGACGTGATAAAATGTGTATTAGTATGTATATTTTTTACATGAATAATTATTAATTTAACTTTTTTAACCGCCGAGCTTGCATGAAGAGTTATGAAGATGGGGATGAAGCGAAGGAAGTATGCAGAGATCGTGGCAATTGGAAAGATGAAGTCTCTGCCTACCCCTCCGGGAAAGAGGCGTGATATATGTATGTGTGTAATTTTAAAGAATTCTTTAGCGCGAAACCTTCAATAGAATATGCACAAGCTTTGTAGTATGACATCCGCGAATGGTACAGGTTTATACATTACATACATATTATTATAATAAAAATCTCATGGCGTGGTTCTTATGGTTGTAAGTGTGAATTCTATATACCGGGACAACCGACCAAGCAAATTGCTGAGCTGCCAATACGCGGGGCGGGGTGCGTTGACCTACTGATCAAAACTTAATTCTTATTGATATAGGGTTGACAATAAAACCACGAAAATAACCACTTCTAAAGTTTAAGTTCAAAGATAATTTGTCAGCACTGCAACAAATTTTAGTTTCAATTTCACTCCATCACTTCATGCTAAGTTTGTAATACTAAAATAATGAAAATTTTATATTTGTGTTTTAGCACAATTTTCTTCTAAACGAATTTAATTTATTTACAATTCGCACGCGAACGAGCACAACCCAAGTCAGGTTCAGTAGGAGCACATAAAAACAGTGACTTTGTAATAATTAAAAAAATCTAAAAAAAATAATGTAATTCCAATCATTCCATGTAAATTCCACGAGACTGACAGCCCTGCAGAGTAGCGGTGCGCCGGCGCCTCGCCGCTGGGACAACACCCAGGAATGCCGACCCAATCACTTTTTTACGGCTCCACAATGCGACCAAATTAGAACTGCTTTTTGCTGATTACACCCGGCGGCGCAGGAGCAGCAAGTTTGTTCACCCGCAATCAAAAACAAACATTTAGTACTAGCCGATGTCCGCGACTTCGTTCACGTGGCTAAATTATTTTTCTTTAGGGTGTCATTTCTCGTGTTTAGTACCATCATAGTTCAACAAGTGTTTAAGTTTTCTAAATCATATATAGCCTAGTCTATCTGTTATCGAAGCCTAATACCTATTATACCTTTAATTAAAATAGGTGGGCTAGCAACCTGTCATCTTGAATATCAATTATATCATAAAGCCCAACAGCTGATCGTGGCCTATCAGTCTCTTCAAGACTGTTGGCTGAATATAGACGTGACTATATGTATGTATGAATTAAAAAACGTTTTATTTAAATCCATCCAGTTAAGCGAGCATACAGACAAATAGACCGAGTTTTTTTTTCCAAATTCTTATGCTACAACTGTTTCTTCATCGCCTAGTTTTGTTTTTATGTAGATACTAGCTTTTGACTGCAGCTTCGCCCGCGCGACTTCAGCGATACCTACTAAAGAATGCTTTTCACTAATCCCACGGGAACTATATCTAGCTTTTACCGGAACAAAAGTTCCTTCTTCAGACTGTTAATTATATAAACGAGAAATTTCGAGAAGATTTGTTGAGTAGATAACGCGTGAAGAGGCAACAAACAATATTATAATATTAATATTAGTTGGATTGTCAACATGCCGTGTGGTATAAATAAAAAAAGAATAGGACCACTTCTTCTCTTTCCCATGGATGTCGTAAAGGCGATTAAGGTATAGGTTTATAAACTTGGGATTCTTCTTTCAGGCGATGGGCTAGCAACCTGTCACTATTTGAATCTCAATTCCATCATCAAGTCAAAAAACTGAACGTGGCCTATCATTCTTTTCAAGACTGATGGCTCTGTCTACCCCGCAAGGGATATAGACGTGACTATATGTATGTATGTATGTTAACGTACAGAAATGTCTTTTTTACTGTTTTATTATATGTATCGATCTGTTCTGGGGCAAAGACCTGAAAATGCCTGTAATTGTTACGTGTCTAATGTTATTTCGCACCTGCGGCTTCGCTGCGTCGAACACAGGCATGACAACATGCAACCGGCGGGTATTATATCATGTCGGGGCATGAAAAAGTGGAATGTTTTAACATTTCAATGCTAAACTATAAAAATATCAACTGATTCACAATGGTTTTACATTTTACTGGGAAGACCTTGCATAATTATTGAAACCAAGATTACTGCAATAAAGAATATTTTTTTTCTTTTTTTACACCACATGAAATTGATGATAACAAAATTATAATTGAATAATAATTTATTATCATGAACAAAAGGGAAAACTTAGGATGTGCTGTAAAGCAATATTCATACTTCTGGACCCTTGTAGCTTCATTTGCTTTTGTTTACCTACTTCTTATAATAAAAACACATTTTATGTGTATATTTTCCCGGCGTGATAGGAACCCTTCCTAGGGGTCAAAATTTAAATAATTATCTTTTTAGTCTGTCATTTAGAATAACTTTTTTTAATCTATACTAATATTATAAAGCTGAAGAGTTTGTTTGTTTGAACGCGCTAATCCCAGGAACTAGTGGTGCGAATTGAAAAATTATTTTTGTATTGAATAGACCATTTATCTAGGAAGGCTTTAGGCTATATAACATCACGCTGCAACTATTATGAGCAAAGAAATAATGGAAAATGTGAAAAAAACGGGAAAAATTATTCATCCTTGAGCGCTTCAATGATGCCCAAAATCACAATTCCACGCGAACGAAGTCGCGGGCACAGCTAGTATTATATAAAATAGGATAGAATTTAAATAGTTATCACCTATCTATAAATATTCAATGTAGATATTCAAATGTATATTTTTAATTATTTTGTATGACCGTAGTAATTACCAGATATTTTTGGTTCTCAGAACTCATTTTAATCCGGATATATAACTGTTTGAACTCGATGTGAAAATATACCTGAATAAATAATAATATAGCACATACTCGTATGTTCAAACATTGCGAATAGTTAATATTTTATTCATGGGCCGCCAAAATTCAGGAGTCAAATATTGACTTGGGGTCTCACGAGCGTGAACCGAATGTGTCGATCATACACACCTCGTCGCGTATATATATATATATATATATATATATATATATATATAACTAGAGGCCACCCGCGACTTCGTCCGCATGGAAACCCTATCAACCCCGCGGGAACTCCGGGATAAAAAGTAGCCTATATGTTATTTTGGGTCTTCAGTTACCTACATACCAAATTTCATCGTAATCGGTTCAGTAGTTTTTGCGTGAAAGAGTAACAAACATCCATACTGACATTCTGATACAAACTTTCGCATTAATAATAATAGTAGGATAAGGTGACTGACATATATTTCAACGTAAAATAGAAGCCATATAAGGGAACTTTTTTATTCCTTTCAGGATAGACAGAGTCGATGGTTGCAAAACTCGAAGTCGACGTTTAGCTGCATCGCTTAACGATGGAAATAAGATAAGGAAATAGTGGTAGTAAAATCTGTATGCTCTGGTAAAAAAATACAATGAAAAAACAAATGTATACAAAGCACCAAATATATATTTTTCCACATTTATGTATTTCTTAACATACACACAATAAATTCAAACTCAATTAATTGAGTATGACAAAACAAACATACAACTACAACTACTACCGGAGTTGCTTATAAATTAATTTAATTTGCAACCTTACAAATCCCATGTGTTTCAAAACGTAGCGCGAGCCGCAAGCGCCGTGTCGGCTTAATTAATTGGTGTACACAGTTGGTTTATACTGACAGATACATACATACATACATATGGTCACGTCTATATCCCCTGCGGGGTAGACAGTGCCAATAGTCTTGAAAAGACTGAATGGCCACGTTCAGCTATTTGGTTAAATGATAGAATTGAGATTCAAATAGTGAAAGGTTGTTAGCCCATCGCCTAAAAAAGAATCCCAAGTTTGTAAGCCTATCCCTTAGCCTTTAGCCTTTAGCCCTAGCCTTTTACGACATCCATGGGAAAGAGAGGAGTGGTCCTATTCTTTTTTATATTGGTGCCGGGAACCACACGGCACTGACAGATTCACAGTTATTTCCTACAAAAGAACTCGGGGTAAAGGTTGGAGAAATTTAAATCTACAGAAGTTGATTTAGAAAAACGCGCACCATGTACTTTGTCCAATCTTTGAACAACTACTTAGTGAAGCTACGAAGATAAAGCTGTATTCGGAAAAAATATTTGAGTAATGAGTTATTCCTATTTGTTGTCCCAGATATGTAAATAAAAAACATCGAATAGATGCGATCAGAGCAATAAATTGTCAAGCCCACAACGATCCATCTTTGGGAACATGACGTGCGGCGGAGTAAAAAGGCGCCAAAGACGTCGAATCTCGGACATTTATCATTCGCGTCGCAAACATTTCCGACAAATTGATTTGGCGACGACGGGGAATTGCGACACAGAGCGGAGGAGACCGAGGCAGGTCGTACTGTGCACTGTGCTAGGCGTTAACATACTTAATACACGCAATAACATGTCATTAATCATTCCTCAAACTAATGTTATAAATGAGAAAGTAACTAATTTATTTGTGTCTCTTTACACTAAATCTACAAAAGATTTTGTGGGAACTTGGTGCAAAATATAGTTTATTTGAAAGCAACATAAGCTACTTTTTGGGACATCCTCCGGAAAACAATTTTTGTAAATTAAAATCAAATAAATTCTCGTGAAGAACAGGACATTATGCATTATGCTTAGGTACATCATGCAGAACTTTTCCTTAGAAAATCATTTCGAACTTTATCTATTCATTAGAAATCTTCACCCTCTTTAAAGTTAACCTAATGTGAAATCTCTATTGAATAGTGTCTGAATTAACAGCTATTACAAATTCAGATCTTGCCGGTATTTCCCAAGAATTCCCGCCTCTTCAGGCCACATTCCCGGGAAGGGAATGCTTGTGACGCCACTCACGCCAAGTTACGATAGCAAAACCGTGACTCAGCTATTCATAACATTCTTGAGAACATCACGTAGGTAATTTGCGTTCCAACACTTATATATCTTCACATGAGATGAGTAATAAAAATATAGTTTTTCTCAGCAATAGCATTACTGAGAAAAACTATATTTTCAAATATAATAAAGCAAATTCAAAGAGCATACGAATCACATACGCCGCAAATTAAAAGGGGCTAGTATTGATAAGTTATACTAATCAATGCTCTTGACCTCCGCTACCTTTGCAGGTAAATCTAACCGGTATCGGATCCTCCATGTGCCTGAATGTGCAGCTTTCCTTATGGTGTTTTCCCTCACCGTAAGAGCATTGATTAGCACACAAGCTTATGTACATAAGTAAGAAATTCAGTGTTATTAATTTAATGACAAATAATAATGTGAGCTATATACGCTAGTCTACCCTTAGACTACCCTTCCATTCCAAATATCCTTAATGAAAAAGCGTAATAAAGGTGTCAAAAAGGCACTCCTATCTGATAACATGAGATCGTCTGCTGACTTTTTTAAGCACCGCTATCACATTATGGAACAAAATTTCAGCTTTCTCTTATAATTAAATAATAATTAGGCTTTATTTTAAAGGTAGTTTTAATTGCACATTAAGGGATCAAATAATGAAAGATAAATTTCAAAAACAAATTCACTGATCGCTGAGGACAGGATTCGAACCTGCGCGGGTAGAACCCATTGGATTTCAAGTCCAACTCCTTAACCACTCGGACACCTCAGCTGTGCAGCTGATGAACAAAGAGACGAAGACCTTACTTATTTAATTATACTTTATTGATACAAGTGTTTCTTTGGTAATCGAAATGTTATTGTTCGCGACTGCTCTAAAAGGTCTGCTTTCAGAGTTTTTTAGGTGAGTAGTTCAGTTCCTGTTTTTAGCTGTTTACTTTCGCTTTCATATTTCCGTGTTACATAGGCACATTTGAATTGGATCACTCCATCTCTTTCCCGTGGAAATCGAAAAAGGGGAATAAGGAATTTTGCGCATACGTCTATTGCAAAGTGAGTAAGCAAAGACAAAAGTGAGTATATACCAGCTGCTTCCTCACTTGCGCAGTTTTTGTTTGTTTGTTTGTATCATCTTTATTGCACAGAATTGTCATGTTATAATGAAAATACATAACTTATAATGACGGACATTATCCCAAGAAGAAATTTTAAGTTCATTTATTTAAGAAAAAGATCTTAAGAAACTTTGGATTATTCTTTCAAGCTTGATTTCAACATCTCTGAATCTCAATTCCATACGTGGCCTACGAGTCTCGTGACTATTGACTTTATGCGTTTAAACACATATATACATATAGTGACGTCTGTATCTCGTGCGAGGTGGACAGAGCCAACAGTCTCGAAAGTACTGAGAGGCCACATTCAACTGTATGGCTTCATGATGCAATTGAGATTCAAATAGTGACAGGTTGCTAGACCATCGCCTACAAGAATAATTACAAGTTTATAAGTGTGTGTCACTAAATTGTGAATAAAAGGATAAAGAAAGAACACTATTATAAAAGCAGATTGTGAGCTAGCTGTACAAAGACAGGGCCAGACAGAGCCAAACAGTTGAGTCAGCGCAGCGGCGCGCGGCGATGATCGCATGCGCTTCTTTTGTCAGTTTTTTTTTCTTAGTTCAACTTAAACTAGTTCCCAGGGCTGACGTTAAACTATTCAAAAATACATGAAGAAAAGTGTGTCATAATGACCAAGATACTAAATATTTGTAGGCAACCTTCTTGGTATACGCCATAGCAACAGTTGCCATTATTTTGTTTGTTAGAGACATGTCCGAAAATATTTTTATTGTCAAAGATTCTTAATTTTTATTTTCATTAATATAGTAATTTTAATCTGATTATTTTCTCCTCTTTTTTCCTTCTATCTTCTGTAGGAATAAATAGCTTAATAACTATACTTCCTACATGTTAATTGTACAATAGACTTCTTAAATTTTGCTTCAAGATTTAACAGTTGATCACGTTAAATTAACGTTGGTAATACGGTGCAATGCAAACAAAATTTCTCATGACTTAATTCCATCATTGAACCATACAGCTTATCTTGGCCTTTCAGTCTTTTCGAGACTGATGACTTTGTCTATACCCTGTAAGATGTGATTATATGTATGTTTGAATGTCATCACAACCAGACATATTTTTATCAAAAGGCCAGTTTTCTGTGCCGTGTGGTTTCCGGCACTAATACAAAAAAGAATAGGACCACTCCATCTCTTTCCCATGGATGTCGTAGAAGGCGACTAAGCGATAGGCTTACAAACTTGGTATTCTTCTTTAGGCGATGGGCTAGCAACCTGTCACTATTTGAATCTCAATTCTATCATTGAGCCAAATAGCTGAACGTGGCCATTCAGTCTTTTCAAGATTGTTGGCTCTGTCTACCCCGCAAGGGATATAGACGTGACTATATGTATGTATGTACTATTATTTTCAAGAGAGCCACAACCCTAGCGACACAGACCAACATAGTTATCGCGTAATAATCTCTCCCTTCATCTCATAGTCTACTATATTACATCGGTATGGGTTGGCTGTTGCTAGGGCCGAGATGAATACGTAATTGTTCTGTACTTTATTAAACGTGTAACATCTCTACCTTGTGATGTAGGGGTCCCGGGTTCAAGTCTCACTGGAAAATTGGAAAAATAATTGGAATTTTTAAAATGGTATCCTTTCAAAGATAAAGAGACCACATTATTTCTTCACATCCTGAGGGGCTATGCACAAGCGGGTCTTATCTACTGTAACTCATCGATAGAGACAAATGCCTCCATGACAAAACAGCTCGTTAGGCAAAGTTAGTCACTTATAGATACCACGTCTGATATCTATATTACAACATACATATTCTTATAGTCTTCGTAAGCTGTTTCAAGTAAACCTAAAACCTTAAATCGATCTTTCGCGTTGAATTTTTCAAATAAAAATTCATGAATAATTCACGTGATCCCATTAGGGCGTGTACACAGAGACGCACAGCGTAATGCTAGCGAATTCCTCTGTATTCAACCGCGTACGTGACTTCATTATACCCGCAAAAACTAGACGAGGCTCCCCGTCCGGCCCTGGACTCATTATCTTCTTTATAAATCGCACCCGTACATCCAACTAAGTACTACATACGTCCGAACTCGCCCAGTACGCCCCAGGGATGAATTGGGATGGAATTTATTTCGTTATAATGCGAATATATGCTAGTAAGTTTTGCGAGTCGATTATCACAGCGTTGGTATTTTTATTACTAGATACATTAAGCAGTCTCCGAAGAGGATATTCTGATCTTGATGTTCAGGGCTTTAAGAAATTCTATACTTTATATAAAAGTTAAACAGACTACATAACTCGATAACTGTTGGTGTATTTAAAAAAAAATCATGATGGATTAATTCATTTTAAATAATTAGGTCATATCTAAAACTTCTTTTGACAGAACAGTTTTCTTTCACAATGCATTGCAATCCATTTAATAAGTATTGTTTTAGATTTAGGCGAGTCAATTGATTTTAATTTGGATAGGCATTAACTTTTAAATACAAGACATAACTCAGAAAGTTTTCTATCTAGTCTGCCTGCCGTGGTAGACAAATTGCAAGTGCTAATAATCGTGAGTGAAATGTCGGCCAGGCCCCTCGGTGTCTCGGAAGACTGAAAAGTAGGTCTTCGTGGCATTACAATGAGCATAAATGCTATTGAAAATGCTATCATATTGAGTGCTTTCCTCATCTTATATATACTATTTCGCACGATTATAAGTAACTACTTATAATAAACCAGCAGAAATCAGTATAAAATAAAATAAATTGTGCAATACTAGGTTTAAACAATTCTAATTAGATTTAAAATTATAATGTGATACTAAGTAGGTACCTCTATGTATAAGTTTGTATGTCTACTAATACATAAAAAATGTTTGCAACATCCGAAAGGGTAAATATGAAGATCTGTTATTCATAATATTTAAGACCTTGTTGTACTCATATTATGCAAATAAAAGTTTGAATTTGAATTTGACTATGTAGCGGGAGCGATGATTCGGCTCGACCGCCACCAAAGGGAAGATCTTCCGCCAGGCTAGGTGTTATGCCTGGGGAGCCGCGGCTGCGACGATGTTGTGTCGGAGGTTGTATATATAGCTCCAATCCGTGAAATCTTTGAAATCGCGTCTTAGATTCTTCGCTGCTATTGGTTGAGCGCGTCAATTTCTTCGCGATGACTGACAGTTGTTGTGTGATTTGATGTTGTGGCGAGTGGCGTAGAGTTTTCGCCACAACTATACCGCACAAAACACATGTCACGTAATTATACCGTGGCGACATCTGTACGCCAAAAGTCACAACACCCAATCGCGCGACGCTGTCAGCCAATAACAGCGATAAAACTAAATCGCGATATTAAAGTTTCCACAGATTGGAGCATTTATACAACCTCCGAATCAAAAACGTTGCCAGTCCATCGCCTAATAGTAAGCACCCTTTGTAATGAAAATATAGGCGCACCACATGGAATCGACAAATATTCAAAGTCAATCATAAGGTACCTAAATCCGCCTATTGTGTATAAATACAGTTTGTATTTTGTACAATAAAATATAAAAAATATAAAAATAAGCCCTAATATTATCAACTGCCATCTATAATTAAATCACGAATCTCATCACGCGCAGACATTTCACGGCGGCATCTCCGAAGTAAATCATAATTTCCCACCGAGCAAAGCAGACCACGGCAGAGTAGGGCATTCCGCGCTCTGTACAATTTCCTCTCAAGCGCCAAGCGGGAAACCTGAGACTTGATTATTCAAAAATCGAATCCCGACTGTGAGCAAACACACTCAATGCACAGAACAGACGTCGAAGTTAAACAGCATGAACATTTTCAGAACGGCCGTCGCACAAAGCGGTCTTACGTAAACAGTCTGCGATATAATCTCGCCGCAATCCAGCGTTCTTGCAATCGTACTAAAGCCGGCATTTCAATATCTATCTCCAAATCTAATTTCACTAAAACATTGAGACATTTTTAATCGAGAAAAGTGCTTCTTCATTTCTTCTCAGAATCGTCTTTTGCTCTGTGCTTTCGCGGGAATTCCAAAAAAATATTATTGTTTGCCGTGTGGTTCCCGGCACCAATACAAAAAAGCATAGGGCCACTCCATTCTTTCCCGTGGATGTCGTAAGAGGTGACTAAGGGATAGCCTAATAAAAATGGTATCCTTTTCTTAGGAGACAGGCTAGCAACCTGTCACTATTTGAATCTCAATTCTATCATTATGCCAAACAGCTGAACATGGCCTATCAGTCTTTTCAAGAATGTTGGCTCTGTTTGCCCCGCAAGGGATATAGACGTGACTTTATGTGTGTGTGTTTGACCTCGGGTTTTAACTCCGTCTATCCGCACAAACATCAAAACTGATTTAGCGGTAAAATTATAAGCATTACGGGCAAAATTTACTGAAAAATAACCCGAGCAAAAAATATAATGAAATATGTCTTGAAAAAGGGAGATATTAGGAGTAGGTAATACACCTGTAATCGTCGAATATGCATGAAAAGAATAATCAGTGTGGAGGAAGCGGGAGATGTCTGTAAGGATCGTAGCAAGTGGAAATCCATAAAATTCAAAATTTTTATTCATTATTATAGGATACTTCATATCGCTTAATTATTGTCAAAACGTTTGGTTTCACAACATTGGTTGACGTCAAATGAATCAAATCAAATCAAATGACGTCATAGTCTCTGCCTATCCCAATGGGAAACACACGTGATTGTATTGTATATATATATAAAACCCGAGAAAGTGCAATTCACTATAAAATACGACTCAATGAGGTAAGCGCCATTTTGGCAACGTTGCATCGGTGCACGCGCGACTCAGTGAGCGCTGACTCACCAAAAATTTTTGCAATTAAATCATCCGTTATGTACACGGGCCGTTACCGCGGCCTGAAACCTACATTATGTTGATTGGAGTCTTACATACAGTTCCGTCGTCAAAAACTCATTAAAACACGAGGAGAGAAAGGCACGGTTCGGATTTTTTATTTACGTTTCTTGATTTGCATAAAACTTTATCGAGTATTCGTTAGATAAATTAGGTATACACTACAACCTTTGCCTGTAATATAAGATAACTACTTTAATTGTCGTGTGGTTTCTGGAACTTAAGAATAGGATCACTCCATATCTACCTATGGATTTCGTAAAATGCGACTACAGTCGATCCGGGTAACTTTGGCCTCTCAGGGTAACATTAATCCACGCTATTTCTTTAATTACTTCTATCAAATTATCGATAGAAAAGTAGTAATCAGTGTCGAAATATTAATTACTGATATAAAATACAAAAGAAAAATAATCATTAAAGTAGGTACTTGAAGGGAAAAATAACGAAAAATACGTGGGGCAATGTTACCTTAAAAAAGACTAAAGTTACCCGAGTTCACCGTAAGGAAAAGGCTAATAAACTTCGGATTCTTCTTCAAAATTAGAATCTCAATTTCATCACTAAGCCATACAGCTGTTTTTCAACACTGAGGGCTCTATCTACACCGCATATATGTATATACTTTAATTTACTGAACGTGGCCACGTTAACGCTTCAAGGCTCTGTCTACCCCGCAGGAGGTAAAGACGTGATGATATGAATGTATTTACAAAAGAACATGTAGGCAGAAACTACATCTTTCCACTTGCCATGAGATCTGCATACTTCCTTCGCTTCATCTACATTCATAACTCACTTCATACAAGCACGGCGGTTTCGGATACTCTCAAGAACATTTATCGAAAACATCTATTTCATTTGTCGTGTCCGCTTTTCATGGCCCGAATAAAAAAAAATGGTACAGTTGTTTCATAAATCACCAGATTTCAATAAAAAATGATTTCAGATAAGACCGACACGCATCGGTCTCCCTGGTGAAATCAGCATTTGCTAACAATCCCGCTGCGCCTGCGTCTGCGATGATGACATGGCGAACTCATCGTAATGTAGATTTTATCCGTAATGTTAACCAACTCCATATAAATGTTATTAATTTATTTTTACTCTATCTAATATAATATGTATGGTACATACATACATACATATGGTCACGTCTATATCCCTTGCGAGGTAGACAGAGCCAATAGTCTTAAAAAGACTGATAGGCCACGTTCAGCTGTATCGCTTTATGATAGAATTGAGATTCAAATAGTGACAGTTTGCTAGCATGTCGCCTAAACCAAGAATCCCAAGTTTATCCTATCCCTTAGTCGCCTTTTACGACATCCATGGGAAAGAGATGGAGCGGTCCTATTCTTTTTTCTAATGGTGCCGGGAACCACACGGCACATGGTAATAGTTACTATTTAGGTGTAGACCTCTAGCAGCCAATACTTTGGCAGTCGATCCGCGACCTTGTTCGAACTCACGCAGAATTTCAAGTTACTGTACGTTTTCCTCATCTCTCGACCTATACTCAGCCCATCACAAATAAATACTTGATTTATTTGTTTAAATTACTTCTACTACGTACGATTTTCAAAACGTACATCAAAGCGCGCGCGCACCTCTCTCCAGGTACAGAAATTACATATTTCCACTGTGACGTCGTGTCGCTTCGGTCTCCCCGGCGCCCTTCTTCACAGCCCAAGAGCTCTATAAAGCGCGTACGCGCACCTGGTTTTGGCCTTTGGACTACTACAGCGTTCTCCAAGTTAAGTAGCTCGATATCTTCTATCGACTTCCTGCTGGATCTCATATCTATAGCTAAACCCACGACCTATAACTTGGTAAACTAGTTCTAATAAATATTGTCTATATTCTATCAATTTTTAAATTATCACATCTCTCTTAGTATGCTACAGTGTAGCTTGTTCCGCCGCTTCTTCTACACATGCGCTTTGGAAGCGGTAGTAGTTACAATTAAATTTAAGTGATGTGACGTCAATAAGTGATACATTGTATCCAATTTTGGAAATAATTCTATTCTATTATATTCTTACTTGCGACGTTTTACCAAAACGCCACACCACTTTCCCTCTTTCTCATTTCACGTCCCTGCAGACCTTATTCCACATTTACACCGCTTCATTCATATTTACAACAAACTCATTTCATGCATCGTGAAATACATACATATGGTCACGTCTATATCCCTTGCGGGGTTGACAGAGCCAACAGTCTTGAAAAGACTGAATGGCCACGTTCAGCTATTTGGCTTAATGATAGAATTGAGATTCAAATAGTGACAGGTTGCTAGCCCATCGCCTAAAAAAGAATCCCAAGTTTGTAAGCCTATCCCTTAGTTGCCTTTTACGACATCCATGGGAAAGAGATGGAGTGGTCCTATTCTCATTTGTATTGGTGCCGGGAACCACACGGCATCGTGTACTCTTGACCTAAATTCGAAACGTCTTAGAACTAATAGGAAAATAGAAGTTCTAATAAACAATAGGTCATGATGTATGCTGATCACAGTTGGTAGGAGGACGAGCTAGAGCCAGGAAAACCCTGGGCTCGAAGCTGCGCGTCTTCCGCAGACGTGCCTCACATATGAGCTGAACTGGGTTATTTAGCTGCGGCGATGAGTCAGGAGATAAGGCTTACGTGACTGAGCAACGACAAGTTTGTGAGATAAGCGGAACTAAATCACGTCTTTTTTCTTAACGGGGTAGACGAAACTTCACGAAAATATATTGACTATTTTTTTGGATTTGTAGTGGAAGCTAATTTTTATTAATATTTAAAAATACAACAGTTTTTTTATATGTCTTCTGTTAGTGACTCAACACCGTGAATTATGATGAGATTTTTAGTAAAATTCAAAAGGCATTATATTTCCAACTTTTGGTTTTAGTACATCTAGCTGAGCTTTGTGACTATTGGCTCTGTCGACCCCTTTGTAGGATAAAGACGTAAAATGTGTCTTACTGTATATTAATATGGTTGGTTGTTTTGGTCGCAAACTCTTTTATTTATTATGTACAATAATTTGTAAGAGTGTACCTCTAAGTAAATAGAATTTGAATCTGTGTATCACACATTTTTTATTCAGGCGCCTTAACCACTCAACCACCGTCGCTCTGAACTCAGCAGTAAATATGCAAATGGTATCCTCTATATGTGAGCCGTGGACGCACGCGAGAAAGTGAGGGTGTTACAATTTTACTTTCCAATCTGTCGCCGGCGAATCCATATCCATACTAATAATATATGCGAAAGTGAGTTTGTTTATTTGTTGTTTGTTTGGTGTGCTTTCACTGTCTAACTGCTGGGCTAGTTTTGATAATAAACAGACCTACAAATTGAGAATGTCATTTATATATGAATAGATATATACGGGTCAAATTATACAGATTGAGTTAGCCTCGAAGTAAGTTCGAGAAAATGTACGATACTATATGTAATAAAAAATACACCAAAATATAAAATAAACTAAATTAATGCATAAACTAACCTGCGTAAGACTCATAAATGTTAAAACTACGTCCAATGTTTGATGATAACTATGTATTATTTAGAGCGCGTTGATGTCTTCCCTGTATGCAGAGGGTGCTACGCGAATGCTACGAAGGTTTTTTATTTTATTTTAACAATTAAATTAACTTTTTCGTATGCTTAAAGTGTCACCGTCAAGGGACTACTATTGTAAATTCAGTGGTAAGAATTGATTCTGGTTCTATACAAAATAAACTTCAAACTTTAATGTACCTAGAAGTCATACAAAGCCATTCATCATCTGGGATTGTTATCTAACGGAACTATGCAGATGATTGGACTGAAATAGCATAAAAATTGCTAAGACTTGATATCAATCGGAGGCATTGTTCTGACTCCTCTTCCTAGCGTTCACGTGGAAAAACACACTCTTGAATAACACATATTAAAACACATAGTACATGTGGTGACTACAGTCTTCTATACTATACTAGCTTTGCCGGCGACTTCGTCCGCGGGGAATAGTTCTTATGGGCATTATTGAAGCACTCAAGGATTAATCATTTTCCTCTTTTTTGTCACATATTCCATTATTTCTTTGCTCGCAGCGTCATGTTATATAGCCTAAAGCTTTCCTCGATAAATGGTCTATTCGACGCAAAAAAAAAATTTCAATTCGAACCGTAAGTAGTTTCTGAGATTAGCGCGTTCAAACAAACAAACAAACTATTCAGCTTTATTTATTTATTTATTTAGACTTCATGCACGTAAAATGTACAACAGGTGGACTTAATGCCACAAGGCATTCTCTGCCAGTCGAACCTTTGGACCAAACTGAGATGGATGTACGGGTAGTGCGATAACTGTAAAATAGAAAATTATATAAATATGAATAATAATAGGTTACTTAATAAGTATAGATTGAAAATTACAGTCTCTCTCCCTCGCACTATCATCTTGGCGTGTTCCTGGATGCACGTCTGAGGTATTAACGCTTCAGGGCACAGGTCCACCATCATCTTTATGTTCGTTTGTAAATACTTTATTGTACATAACATATTTTAAGTAGTACATAAAAATACATTAAAAATAACGATGTACAAGGACGGACTTATCCCTGTGAGGGATTTCTTCCAGTCCTGATTGTGTATTTACATCTTTAGAGAGAGCCTGAAGTTAATCTTTGACTACGATCATTTATACAATCAGATTTTTACACGCAGCGACTACTGGCTAAACTCCACGACTTTTGCAGAATAAACTAACCTATTTTAGATCATAATTATACCTACTTCCAGCTACCTAAATCTGCTGACCCCTTAGCATGGCGCAAAAAGCTATCGCTGTCTCGTCACAAGTAGTAATAAAAAGCGAAAAAATGAATATTTTGCGCGCGATAAAAACGGCGTCGCGCGTGTCATGCAGCGGTTACGATCTCTGCCCACACCGTAAGGAATCAATTGACAATCAAATATTTTATTTAAACGAAAACAATCCCAATTCTACACTCAAATAAATTTTTTATTTTATTTGAGTTACAACATCTTTAAATTAATTTTGTAATTCTATTTGTACGAACAAATTTGAACACTGCGACACATTTAAAAATTACTACTGGTACCATCGTTACCAATGTTCTAGATCTCTATAATCGCACAATAAAGATATTTCTATTCATTTGACAGGTACCGGAATCATTAGTTCATTAATCAAGTTGTTCGTTAACAAGTGAGACGTGATACTAGGTCAAAATTACATTAGGTACGATGAGTCTTAAGAATTCAACGTTGCATCGACAAGATGCGCCAGTCATCCGACTGCCAATTAACTGAATGTTAAACATAGTTTATTTTGAGGACCGTCGGAACCTCCGCTGGGGACGGAAGCCGTAAATCATGCCAAGGAGAGAAGGTAAATAAACGCAAATGAATTGTTTGTATGGTTAGTATGGCAAGTAAAAGTATGTCAGTGATTCATGAGCGGCCGGCGCTGCCACTAGGACCTAAGTCTGGGGAACGAATGCCGTGCGGTTCACACCGCATCAATAAATAGTATGAATCTCCCTACAATTGTTTCCGCGTAGATATCTTGTGCAATGTACATAAACAATACTCATGTATAACAGCGCCATTCCTTTTTCTCAATATTCTCATAACAGTTGTAAGGAGTTTACCTACCTGCATTATCATTGTGGCGAGTGGCGTAGAGATGGCGCCACACTTTGGTGGCGGTCGAGCCGAATCATCGCTCCCGCTACATCATTTTGTCGGTACGATGTGAACCTTCGGAATAGGTATTAAAAAAAGTTCTTATGATTTATAATATCAAAAACATATGCTGGAATAGAACAACCAACTTGTTGAATAATTTCGTAAGAAGAAGACGTCTTTATCTCTTACTAGGTAAACAGAGCCAACAGTTTTGAAAAGATGGAAAAGCCTCGTATATCTGTATGGATTAATGGCTCATAGCCTTTAATTCACTTATTTTATCTCATTTATTTCACGAGGTTATAATAATAATATATTGCGCCATCAAAGTTAATATAAATAATATATAATTTAACATATAGCATAATGTTTCAAAACCTTTATTTCCGCAAGACAAAACCTGACTGAGCCAATATTAAATCAGACTCAAGCCCCTGGTGACTGAGTCACAGCTAGCGGTAACCCAATGACCTCGTCAT
Organism: Amyelois transitella; assembly: GCF_032362555.1. Taxonomy (NCBI): domain Eukaryota; kingdom Metazoa; phylum Arthropoda; class Insecta; order Lepidoptera; family Pyralidae; genus Amyelois; species Amyelois transitella. Next base: position 12,900,288 of record NC_083508.1, on the reverse strand, counting down.
AACAGACGTCGAGTGAATCCGGATGCAATCGTTAATCAGTCATCTTCAGCACTCAAATAATAATCATACACAGTACAGTCAGAAGAAACCTCCGTAATTATGTCTAAAGCCAAATTAAAAGCACGCAATGAAATTTAGTAGAACAAAAAATCCATATAATCTCTCTCTTAAAAAAATCCCGGTAAAATGGCTGTGTAGCACATTGTTTACAGCCAGCATTACCCTTTCGGGAACACCATCCTACTTATTCATATTCTTGTTTTTTGTTATTTATTATATTATATAAATTCTTTTTACTATACTTTAAGTTACTCCCTTACGGTACGTCTCCCTATTTTCTCTGTCGGTATATATGTGCTTCGGAAATGTAAAATGTATCTCGGAAAGTTGTGGACGGATTTTGTTCCTGTTTGAAATGTTGAAAAGAGTGTTTTCTGATGAAGGTTTATATCTGAAAATGCTATCCATGCGAACTCCGGGCGGGTCACTAGTTGCCAATATTTACAACTTATATAAAAGTACATAAACGTGTAGTAACTTAACTGTTTTCGCGCGTGGAAAATTTTAATATTTCACAGACGAATGCGATAATATTTAATTCAGTTCGACACAAATGTCCGCAGACCATTTCTAATGTATGATAACTTTACAATAAACAAACAAAAGTAATCTGAACACATCCATGACTTTTTGCGCAACAAATAAAATAAATTATTTCACCAAAAAATAACATCAAAATATGTACTTTGAAGAGCAAATATTTTAGATTTCTGAACAATGTTCAAATTCTGTGCGTATTTAGGTCACAATCTGGCTCTAAACATACCTTACCGTATCTTTTGGAAAATTGTTTCACTCTTTGTCTAAATCTAAATAAAAAAAATTTTCATTTACATCGGTATAAATTAACTAGGAAGAAAATACTGTCATTTGAACGTCAACTTAAAGCCGAAAATTAAGACATGGTTTTCGCCGGCATTACACACATTCTTTAGTTATTGGCTTAGTATTTTCTGAAAGTCCAAGAACGAACCCAGGAAGCATAACATAGTATAGCTGGCTGCAGACAGCTTTGTTCAAGATAGAGCACACTGCTGATTAGCTGGTACAGTCAGCAACGAGACAACGTCTTCAAGATAGCGGAATATGGACTTTTCACTATCTCCACACTTTGTTAGAGAATAAGGGACAATAAAATTAACATAATATTTTAAGCAATTTCAGTACTTTATATTTTTTAAAATTGTCCTCCAGGAGTTAATTCCTGCATGCTAATCTCTCTGGACTATGACTACAATTCTGGATTGGGTTATGGCATGGAATCCAACCTTTTGGGTCATGGCTGCACACACAGTTTCCTGAGAATTTCCTCGTAACACTACGAGCTTCTCTTATGGTGATAAGCAATCAAGCAGAAAAGATTCTTTGGTATATATGACTTGGGCTCACTGTAAAATACACTTTCCAATGGGACCATAGAAAAGTACCCTTCGTACTGTAGGGGTACCCATTTGTGTGAGGCCCACTGTACCTCTCTCGGTGACTCGCGGACGACGCTCGCGGAAAGAACTTGACCTCATTCGCTAATATTTGTCTCCGTTTTTGTGCAAATATCGGTGACTTTGTTTCTTGAAGTGTTGACATACAAAAAACAATAGTTTTGTCGCTAGATAAAGAGTCACGTGAAAACATCTTGCAGACAAATACAGTAAAAGTTTCAAAAGGTCAGATATTTGGGATAGGTGTTATGATTTGAAGTTTCATTTTCATTTACTATCGAACTTAACATATAATTTAATAACAAACAGAATAGCTTTGGGTCTAATAGAGATTAAATCAATCAATTGAAAGTACTGTTTCACTTACACGTAAAGAAACCTTATAAGTATATTCTATATCATTTATAGGTCTATGTCTTTTGCATTTATATTTATATATTATAAATGCAAAAGTCTATAAGTAAGTGAGAACTTTTAATGTCATTTTATTATTTTACGGAAAATCTGATGAACGAATTTGAATGAAATTTTTCACGCGATACATAGGCGATCCTAAAACCTTTACGATTTAATATATTTACATTTCTGTAACCCAATATTTGTAATCTTAACATGAACAAGGAAGACAATAGCAAACTCTAGGCTAAACCGACGCCAAAACAAATCGTAAACACGATCAACTCAAAATAAAAAGAACATGGAACAGACACTCCAGAAATGAAGAGAAATAATTAGATCATTGCCTATGACTATGACATAATGAGTTCCCAAAATTGAACTATATCATAATACTCTCTCTATAAAATTCTCGTAGTACCTATTAAAATTCAGGTTTTAGGTACTCTTGAAATGACCCTTAGCCAAGACGTTGGTTTAAATCGCCTTAATAATTATAAATAAGTAGATGAACTTTGTTATAGAAGTTGAATCAAGAAATAATTTTGAGATAAAATATCGTTAAAATGATAATAATCGAATTGAATTATAGGTGCGAAGATATGAAAGCTAGATACCAATACTAGAAAAGATTAGAAGAAGTTTTACGTACCCGTAAAAAAATTGTGAAATATTTATGTATGCGTAAAATTGTATCTTTATCTCAAGAGCTACCCTTCTTTAACATCATTATTTTGCAGTTAACCCACCAGCGATTGATAACATAATTGCGAGCGCATTCCTGGGCTGACGCGGCTCGGACAGGTAAATCCACAAACAAACTGCCACGCATTCCTGTTGGTACATTTGTTATACGACCAGCTGATTTTGGGCTTAGTTAAGTAGGCCAATAGAAAATGTTAGCATATTAGAATGTTCTCTTTGTATTTTTGGGCGTATGACTTTAACATGCCTGACATTAAGATGAGGAGTATTGTGTTGCACGCAATCTCAAATATTGCACATTTACCTTTAAAATCCCCAAATTACCTATATGTATAGGAGTCTAAAAATGCGGAGAGTTAATTCTAGTGTTTACAGTTCCAGCAGTGTTTAGCAAATCCCTCTTCTAATAAAAATATATACTGCTCTCACCTTAAAGATTAATTCGTAGCTTGAAAACTTATATGATCAAAGTGAAACATTAGCCGTGCTAATATTTTGTTAATTTTTTTTGAAAAAATCAGTATGCCTGTTACCGTACCTCACTGAAAAAGATAACAGTCCCGTATAGCCGAAATTCGTAAGAGGTTCTTTCGTTATCTGCGCCCGCAGAGTCTATTTCTGTCTGTATAATTGTGGTATAATTACTCGGCAACATACCGTGACATCCGAGTGGAACGGTTGTGTCCTCAATTCTGATTGTGTGCGTGAAATATTACCTCATGGTATCAGTCAGCCTTCGGCGAGGCTGCTTTTATTACGAGAGATAGCTGAACTTTTTGTAATAGTTGTTAGGAAGACTGCTTCAGCATTATAATTTTATATTTCATGTGTGTGTGTGTGTGTTTAAAATTGAAATTCCTATTGAGTAAATACGTAAATAAATATATAACAATTCATAAGTATTGAAAATTGTGCTACCACATTTATGGCCAATTTATAATGAGCCTTTAAATATTTGTTGCGTACACTAACAGCGTTGCCTATATTTATAAAAAATAAATTCCCCTATAATCCTTCCACAATACCAATCATCCTTATGTTATCATACTAGCGACCCGCCCCGGCTTCCCACGGGTAGCATATAAAGTCATAAACTTTTTTCAGAAAACTCTCTTCCCAACATTTCAAACAGGAACAAAATCCGACCACAACTTTCCGAGATTAGCGCATAAATGCAGACAAAAAAAATAAGGGGGCTTTATAATATCTTATATAGTATACATACATACATAAAATCACGCCTCTTTCCTGGAGGGGTAGGCAGAGACTACCTCTTTCTACTTGCCACGATCTCTGCATATTTCCTTCGCTTCATCCACATTCATAACTCTCTTCATGCAAGCTCAGCGGTTTCGGGTACTTTTGACCTGACCCTTTACCAGGACGTCCTTAATAATAAATAATAAATGTAGTATTTAGTGAGATTGTTAGCTCGGTCTATCCCGTAAGGTATAAATACTTGATTATATGTATGTTTGTATCAAGTGATACGTGCTTACTAATAGGTCATGTACAGACATGTTCACATAACATTGCATATGAGAAAAGGCCATTAACGCTCGTGACTGTACATTATCGCGCACGCGTAATGCGCACGATGCGCTTGCGCCAGTGTCCGGTGCGCTGTTGCTAGGAGACAGAATTACCATGCAAGGCGAGGAGCTGCAGGCTTACGACACCAACCATCGCTCACACTCAAAATACAAACAAGAGGTGTGGAACACAAGAACGATTAAACAGAGGTAGCATAATATAGAGACTGTCTTGTCGATGTAATATTACATTTATGATATATTTTAAAATCTTTATTGAACAGAAAAAAAGAAAGTAACTCAAACACAATAGGTTTTTAAATAAGGACCCAACTCAAAGGCTGTTTCCTTTTAGGACCTTAGCAGTATGTACACTCGCAAGCGATTTAGAATATTGTGGTTTCCATGCCGAGTTCACGGTACTATATCGACTCGATTTAATATATATACCTACATATTTCTAACGTTGTTCTTATTTCATCCTCCTTAAAGATTAATCCGTGAAGCGCCAGATATAGAGACAACAATTTATCTTTATCCAATTAGAGTGCCAAGTACTTAAAGTGCGCTCCTAAATTTTAACTTATTTGTAAGCAAAGACATAACAGTGTAAAAAAATAGTATGTGTAAGAGATGTATCCTTTGTTGTTTGCTAAATAAATTCTTAGTCAAGTTTGTTCCTCTATCTATACTTTTATCAGAACTTGCTCTGAGCAAGACTGTATTGACTCCATTGTCCTAATAATAGCCGAAAGATGAGTAACCAAAGTGCAGGAATTCAAGTCCGACTCATAAACAATGCAAATTCTTCCACCATCTTTTGTCAATGGAGTACGTGACTTACGATGAGTCTTCTTCTGTATTTACGTTATTTTGCAACACCAATGGATTTATTGACGTGGATCACTCGCGATTCGGCCGACGACGCACCAACAATTACGTTGCGCAAGAGTTCGCGTGTCCACTTCATATTCGCCGCGCCACCGCACTAATTTTGCCATTTTAATTGTATAACAAAGTTTCGTTACGTGTCAAATTTAACTAGAATAGGGACATGACATATTATGGTTAAGTAAGATCTTAGCTCCTAGCTACTTTTTCCATCTAAAGGACGTCACATAAGACGCTAATCACATGGGACACTATACCAAAAAAATAGAAATAACTGATAGACAGCTCACCGTTACTGGCAAATTGGAATAGATCAACATCCTGTTTTATTCGTAGGAGGCGACATAAGGAAAAAACACTTGGCTTATTGGCAGACAGTCACTCTTAAAAATGGCCAAATATTTTTACAGCACGTCAGTGTCAAGTATTACTTGAAGTTATAAAATCAAAATATATAAGAGCCTGTCCTATACTTTGAACAAGTCTTCAGTCCTACAAAAACTAATACAATAAAGACATTTGTATTTTTATCATATTCATTTCAAGTTGCGATAATACCATAAAAGATAAATGCATCTATATGTTGCGAGTTCGTCATTGTGCAGATCTGCATACAATGTGCGCTCGCGCATCGTTCGCTCCTCTAGCGGCCCTGAGTGGCTTGAGCAATTCAGCCTGCAGCGCGATCATTTCGCTGCGCCTACGCAGTACAGACTGCTCTGATTTTTTTCTTAAAGATTGTAACAGTCAATCAAAGAAATAGTTTAATATCAAAAACCCCCAAAACTTTGGGCTCTGTCTGTTTGGACATGTCTCTAAGTCGGAGACGTGATGCGGTGACCGCGGCCGAGCCTAAGCCAACGCACGTGGCTCCACTATTGACAACATAATCAATTTAACAGCGCTTGTGGAAAGGAATGTCGGTCTCACGTTTTTAAAAACAGACAATAGAAATTTGATTGTAATTACGAATGGATATCCTGCTCGCCGAATTCGTTTTGCAGTACGTTCCGTTTTATGTAGTTATTGTAAGAATCCTTAATTACATTGAAAAACCGACTGATCTTTCAGTTTTAAATAGCTTTTACCTTTAAATAGTGGCCGAAGACAAAGTTGTGAAAATTTTCAGCTTTCTCTATCCAAGGTTGAGGGGTAAACGGCGATGAGTCATATTTGTATTTTAATTACTAAGTTACATACATACATACATAGATATGGTCACGTCTATATCCCTTGCGGGGTAGACAGAGCCAACAGTCTTGAAAAGACTGAATGGCCACGTTCAGCTATTTGGCTTAATGATAGAACTGAGATTCAAATAGTGACAGGTTGCTAACCCATCGCCTAAAAGAGAAATCCTAAGTTTATAAACCTATCCCTTAGTCGCCTTTTACGACATCCATGGGAAAGAGATGGAGTGGTCCCCTTTTTTTTTGTATTGGTGCCGGGAACAATACGGCACCTAATTACTAAGTTACATTTGCAATTTCGAATCATTGGGATGAATATTATAAGCAAAATTTGTATCAAATTGTATTGATGGAAAGAAAATATCTGGGATCATTACATCACACGCAAAGATGATACAGAAAACAGTCAATATCATAAACATATATACTTTAAGGAATAGTCAATTGTCTTAAAGACTCCACGTTCAGCTTGATAGCTAAATGAAGGAACTGAGATTCAGATAGTAACCGGTTACTATGACTTTCTCCTTATAAAAGAAACACAAGTTTAAAAGACTCTTCCTTGTTTGACTTTTATAATCGATGCTGGGAGACGCAGCAGGTAAACACAATTTTTTCGTTTTCAGAGCAGCATGACAGCTTATAAACTCAACTCTCAGCTTAGTTCAAAGCTGAACATTATCTTTACCACATCCCTGTGCGATAACACTGATGTTGTGATGATTCACCAACCCGTCACAATGGAGGCTATGACGCGACAGGAGTATATTTCTTTGACTGCAATTTTTTCGACCTCCGATACCAAGGAAAACTGGCTCGATTCGATACGATATGCACACGAGCATATAATGTCGCTATCATTCTCATCGTATCGCTGTTCCTCCTCATTTTTAGTATTTTTTTTTTTTTGGTAAAGTCATATCAACCATGTTCTTTCTTGAAAATGTTTGGACACTACATGCCAAAATTATAAAAATATTCTTCTCTGTAACCGGAAGACATCAAAAGCTTAAGAAGCGGCAGTAAACTTAGTTTTAAGTAATTTATTTTACGACAACCAATATTGTGAAACCAAAAGATATTACAATTATTAAGCGATGTTGAAGTGTCCCATAATAATGAATAAAAGTTTTGAATTTGAACAATTTTCTTTTTGTATAGTAGATAATCTTTGTACTTTAAAATGCTTGCTTTTGATAAGAAATAAAAAATGTATGAAAAACGAGCGAAATGTATCACACAGATGATGATCATGATTTTACCAGCAATTAACGACGGTGCAGACTGTTGCATTGGACTCAGTTGAGGTCATTGCGTTACTAATTAACATTCTTCACGCGGCCGAAGCGGCACAGCCTTCGACTCCGACCAGCGAGGCGAACACTGCTCTAGTAGTCATTCCTAGATTTCTATCTAATATCTATTTATCTTCCCTAACATCCAAAGACTGGACAAAGAGGTGATAGAAATGTCGAAAAACGAATCTCGGGAGGTAAAGATCAGGTGAATAACACAGGTATTAAACGCGCATATAATTTATTTATTATTTTATTTTATCTCGGTCGTTTCGGATCATGTAATAATGATCCGTGGTCACCTAGCGACTTAATAATATCCGTATATTTGTAAATAGTATAATGCAATGTGAAAGTTCCAATTGAGTAAATTTTCTAAGTTTGATTATAGGGAATCATATTTATTTATCGTTCACAAGTCTCAACTCATATTCTTAAATGTAAATACTGTCTCATTTAAATCAAAACTATCAATCAAATTGTTAAACATAGGCCTCTTCCAATGACTTCCACCTCCCTTTTCCCCTATGTTCAGCAGTAGAGAACCTTAGAGCCGAAATTATGATGATAAAATAATTCTATTGGGATCAGTTTTCATAATCGTACATCGTTAATAATCATTAATAATAATTGTTAATAACTATAGGTTTTTAAGGAGAGTAACTCAAAATTTATTAATAGATAAGCTTAATATTTTAGTTTATTTTAAGGATGCCCGTTAAATAGATAATAAAGTTTAACCCTAGACGGGATAGGATTAGGATTAACCCTATGTGTAATATTTTTAATGATTTAATTAGATGACATTTTAACTTGATATTTTAATTATGGCAAGTAATATGAACAACGGTAAAATAGTTTGCGGTTAGCTGTGTCGTAATTGAAAACCCATTAACAATATTAACCTAATCGTTTTCATTAAGAATTATTTGAATTATTTAAGTGCTTTTGGTATTTATATTGTATGTAAGTATTAATTTTAGCAAGAAATTAATAAATCATCTATATATTATATAATTAATAATCTTATAAAAAATTAAAACTAAAAATTATTTACAATTTTATCGTATGTACTGTTATCGTAAGTACTAAAAAACTTAAAGCGAATTCATTTCTAATAACAACACTTTAAACTATTGGTAACGTCGTTGCTTGTTTGCTTATAATCCAACAGAATATAGGCTTAAATCATCCCTTAATAGCGGAACGGAAACAAGAATAAATAAATAACAAAAGCACGGAAATCTTCATAAAATAGCAAAATAAAATAGCTCGATCGGAAAACGGGAGACTACACCGCCCACGAGTCTGTAGCCATGGCTACCATCCAAAGAGTTCCCTTGGGCTGGCAAATAACTGAACTTCCACGGCGGAAAATTAAAAAAAAAAAAAACAAACTCACCTGTACATCTTGCAGATATTAAATATCCGCGCAGTGAGTAATGTTGATTGAAAGGTTTGTCACAGCACAGACACGTATTTTCGCGAGTCGCGTCAACGGAGCGCCATGTCGACCGCACGCTCGGGGAGTCGAGACTGGAGTGCCGGCCGGCCGCGGGGCTCCGCCCCCGAGCTGCGCACTGCAGCCTGCCGACATGATCATCATACGAGATACAATGTGCTAGATTGACCACTTTTTGGGTCGATTGTTAGCTAGCACTGGTTTTGCATAGCTTTCATATGGTATTGACTATTTGAGCAGTCTAATTGTAATCTTTGGGAATTAGTTATTATGAGTTAATTTACGTGCGCATTAGATTAATTCAAAATAAAACGTTTTCCAAATATCTGCATTATGAATGAAATCACATTTTTTTAAGTGAGACTTCAAATTAAAACCTATACGAGATTAGCTAAGAATAACAACAGAACAGAAGAACATTAACCTAACATATACATAGGTAATATGAAATCAGTGGAAGAATTTGAGTGTCCGACCACAAACTTCAAATTAATATTAGTTACGACACATTATTGATAGTAACTTCTCACATTAATATAGTCACGTACATTCCATTCATACTCAATCATACATACATACATATGGTCACGTCTATATCCCTTGCGGGGTAGACAGAGCCAATAGTCTTGAAAAGACTGAATGACCACGTTCAGCTATTTGGCTTAATGATAGAATTGAGATTCAAATAGTGACAGGGTGCTAGCCTATCGCCTAAAAAAGAATCCCACCGGGAGTGCCGGGAACCACACGGCACACATACTACATACGTACTCAATCATTGTACTTAATAGAATAGAGAAAACATGGGGTTGTTGGTTTATAAAGTTTGTTTCATTTGTCCAATTTTGACATAATGATGACGATATTTTCTTTATTTGAAGTTAAACATGGCCTTTCAGTCTTTTGATTACTGTTGGCTCTGTCTACCCCGCAAGGTATATATTGGAAGTAGAAGAATTTATTAATTTTACTGTACTAAAAAAATATGTAAGTGAATTGCCAAAAAATAAATTTAATATTACATGCTTATGATAGATTGATGCGCCTCTACCAGAATTATTGATCTTTCCTGATATAATTTTGTTCTTAATATCTGTTTCATTTCTACGTTTCTTTTCCCGTTTTACGTCATAATAAAAAGCGAAATAGCGATAGTTTATAGTAAAACGTCGTTGCGCGCGCCATGCTAGCCCCGCTGAACTGAATTTTTGCCAATTAATTTTAAACAATTAGAATGTTTTTTTTTTATTTTATTTTATAATGAATGAAATAGTATTTATTTAAGTAACCAGGACTCATAATATGTTAGTAAACTTAAAGCTATGTTAGTACTAATAGTAATTAATTAAATTTATAAAATTACAGTAATAAAATTCATAAAATTATATTAATAAAGTTCATAAATGTCATTAATATAATTCTATTGTTCAGCCCATTTCTGCACCATCCCCCCGGCAATAGTGCAGCAATGGTTGACAAATGGGCCATCCAGCCTGCTCGCCACCATGCGCAGGATGCTGTTGTCGCTCTCCCGCACCCTGCGCACCAAGGACGCACATCTCTTCCTCATAATTGCGTAAAAGCAGTCTAGACGTGCATCTGCGAACATCCCTGATGCGCTACAGAAGCGAGGCAGCCCCATCAGCATCCTGAACGCATTGTTGTATTGAACAATAATGTTGAACCATTATTTATAGACAAACAAAAACCTAAGAAACTTTCCCTGCGCCCAATTTAACGGAATATATTTCATGACTTCGTCAACAGAATCCTCAGAAAATTTGAATCTGCAAATTAAAATTATTACCGTTTGTTTATCTGCAGTCATTTTCCCGTAGTTACAATAAGATGATTCCGCGATAACCGCAAGAAAAATGAGGAAAGACACATAATCAGATTAGTGTTGTGGTCGCCCGCGCAACGCGATCTGTAGTCCGTGAAGAGACTCATATTTCATAACAATTTAGATCATTATGTAACTGTGATGCGCTTGCTAGATGAAACCTGCTCATTCAAGAAACTTAATATGTAATTCCGTAACTAGTCAGGTAACCTTTTAACAGGATTTTGCACATAAAGAAATAAATAAAAATAAATGTGAACGGGTCAAATGACACAGATTGAGTTAGTCTCGAAGTAAGTTCGAAACTTGTGTTCTTCCTCCTGGTTTAAGTCCCGATTGCATCCTCACCACTCTGGAGAGGAGCCCGGGGTGTGCCTTTGACCAACTCAAAGCCACTCCCATCTGACCTCCGTAAACTTTGCAGGAGAACTTGACCCGTATTGGATCAATCATGGTTACACATCCAGTTGCTTAAATGTGCAGATTTCCTCACGATGTTTTCCCTCACCTAATGTACATTTTCCGAAAATAGTTGGTACATGGCCGAGGGGGGATTCGAACCTGTGTCTTTCTGCGCATCATGCATTACAACCGGGCACCTTACCGATTCAGCCATCGACGCTCTTTCGAAACTTGTGTCACGAGATACTAACTCAACGATACTATATTTTATAACAAATACTTATTTAGATAAACATCCGCGACCCAGGCCAATCAGAAAATCGTTTCTCATGCCCTGGCCGGGATTCGAACCCGGGATTTACGGTGCCACAGACAAGCTCACTACCGCTGCGCCACAGAGGCCGTTATCGGACGCCAAATGTTGTACCACTGTAAATAGGGGTCAATCAGTAAAAACTAAATTTACTAATAAACACATTGTCCCGTGAGGGTCTCAAAACCTAAGCAGGCAAATACATACATACATATGGTCACGTCTTTATCCCTTGCGGGTAGACAGAGCCAATGGTCTTGAAAAGACTGAATGGCCACGTTCAGCTAAATGATAGAATTGAGATTCAAATAGGGACAGGTTGCTAGCCCATCGCCTAAAAAAGAATCCCAAGTTTGTAACCCTATCCTTTAGTCGCCTTTTACGACATCCATGGAAAAGAGATGGAGTGGTCCTATTCTTTTTTGTATTGGTGCCGGGAACCATACGGCACATGCAAAGCAGGGAAATGTTGAGGACTAAGATCCTTTTTCACAATTGGTTGCGAAGCTGAGTGCCACAGCAGCCGAAATGCTGACTGAAAATGATGACGATCTTTCTCAAACGATCACATCATCGCTTCTCTGGAGAAAAGCCCGGGTTGCACCTTTGACCATGATGCTGCCTCCGCAGCAAAGCACGAGCGACGCTTTTTTTATCGCGCGAAAATCTTTACGTTTCGTTTTTTTATTATGACGTGGAACGGTACAGCGATAGGTTATCGCGCGATAAAAACGTCATCGCGCGTGCCACTGGATCGAGTAGTCGAGTTTTTACACGAAGCTACTCCTGTCTTTATTTACAGGAGACCTATATTGAACCATGGAAAGAGTTGTACCTATATCGATGACTATCGAAAATCGATCAAATTTCGAGTAGCCTAAACAATAACCGATTAAAGATAGGCAATTAATTACTCAATCAGGCACGAGTACCATCGCGTGACCAGCATCGCCAGTTCTTGTGCTCGTCCGTTGACAGCACGCGTTGTAATGAGGCATAGACGTATTTACCTACTATAGGTACGTGTCTGTTAAACGGGCATTTAGTAAAGTTTTTATCCTGGATATTTTGTCTCTGTTGCGTCACCGGACCAGCAGATTGGGTTTTGGGCTATGCGGCTGTATGGCGGTAGATATACCAGTTAAATGGATTGAAAGGTATGAAGGTACCTTTATGTGGTCTGGGGTAGCATTAACAAAGGATTTCCAGAAATTCCTACGTGGAAGGATATCCATATAATTACGTCTATATACCTTGCGGGGTTGTCAGAGCCAGCACAGTCTTGAAAGGGCTGAATGTTCAGCTATATGGAATTGAGATTCAAATAGTGACAGGTTGCTAGCCCATCGCCTACAAACAAATTACCAAGTTCATTAGCCTTTCCTAGTCGATTTTACGACATCAATGGAGTGACTCTATTGTTCTAAAGTGCCATTAACCACACGGCAAAGGATAACGTAATTTTTTTCACGTGAACTTAGCTGCGGGCGTCTTCTACTTATATATGTCTCACGTCTCATCTGTTACATACATGTCAGTGCCACCACCACAAAAAGCTAACAGCTCGTAATGGCTGGAGTGGCAGACAATGGCCTTTCCCTTGTTGTTGTGGCGAATCAAAACAATTCATTACCTCATTAGATTTGTCAATGGGCATTGTTTCACGCGTCTGCGGATGATTTCCAATAGTTAGATGGTACGCAGGTATCACATCACATAATTACAATAATCATTGTATTATTTTATTTAAAAAAAAACAATATTATTTCTATTTTCGAAAAATTTCAAATATTCAAGAAAATAGGAGCGAATGTCACTCCCGAAGGTAATCTCTATCTATGCCAAATTCAGATTTGTTACAAACATACAAAAATACAAATCTTTCCTCTTTGTTATTAGTGTGGATGTAGATTACCATGAAAATAGGACATGAATTATTTTTTGATGTTTGAAGTACCGATGCGCGTGCGCATCCTTCACACTCAATCCGCCGCTTTCACGCCTATTCCGCGCGATTGTTTTGCATTCAATGTCAATTCAACGATTAGACTATTGTTTATACTTGTTTTTGTACATCCTGAGGCCATAGAACATTTCCTTGGTGGTAAAGATGTGTTTCATTTAAATAATATGCGTTTCTGTGTCCATCTTAGGATGCAATTCGACATCTTTTTGTCATGTTTATTTTCGGAATTCCCACAACTAGGAAAATTAGCGAGATTGCCTAAATAAAAGGAGATTATAGATACTAAGAAAAATAAAATAAGAAAACCTTTATAGCGCGTGGGTGTTCGTTAACAAATAACAGCGATTAATAATAAAGAGAAATGGTTTAACTAGAACGTGGAGGGCAATAGGGTCATCATAATATATTTTTGTATTATTTTTATATCGGTAACGCGTGTCCAGTGGAGCGTCGCCCGCCGCGCCGCCGCACGCCACGTTCCAGCGGAGGCCAGTGCGAAAATATCTGATCGTCCCCCATACGAGTATTGATTAGGCACGTCGTATTAACGACACGTCAACATATGCTATTGTAACATCATACTTTAAAAAATATATATTAAATTAACAATGATAGACAATATGACCGTTAAAAAATCGCCATAAATATAAATAAATTTCCTGATATCGTAAAAAAAATATATGTACCTAAGTAGTCTCTGCCTCCTCCGGGAAAGTGTCGTAATTTTGATGTGAATGAACGTTGAATTGAATGCGTTCCAGTCGTATCAAAAAGAAACGAACCTGAATCTGTAAAACTGTCTCACTATTAAATAACTAGGTAACTATAAACATAATTAATTAATATGAACTAAGAAATTTAAGTATTCCAACATGAGTAAATACTCCTAAAAAATATAATTTTCTTATATTTTTATTTTAATATCAATAAACTTTTATACTGTCTACAACACTTGCTTACTTTTAATTAAAAATAATTCAATAAATTAAATAGCAGCCTATTCGAGCTGATTCAATAAACTTTACTTACTGCTTATGTAACATATTATTCAAATTGAATAAACGAATTAACTCTTAAATGGTTTGCCAAATATTTTGTCTGCTGTGTTGATGTGAAAATCTTTTTTTTCTAGGTCGCTTAGATCCAGGTCGGCATATCGATTAGGTAAATCAGAATAGCAATTTTTATTGTTCTCAAATTTCATTTAGTCAGGTGAGCAGGCGATCGGGTGATGTCTGCTATCGCTGACTGGGCATCAGTTTGCGTAGTCTATTAATTTATGTATCAGTGCGTCAGCGATGAGTATTTAACCCACTTGTAGTAGGTAAGGTTATCAATTAATTAGTACTTTGTTTACCCCTTAATCCTACTAATATTATAAATGCGAAAGTTTGTGAGTATGTCAGTATGGATGTTTGTTACTCTTTCACCCAAAAACTACTTAACTAAGAATTTGGTATGTAGGTAGCTGAGGACCCAGAATAACATATAGACTTTTTATCCCGGATTTCCCGCGGGGTTGATAGGGTTTCCATGCGGACAAAGTCGTGGGCGGCCTCTAGTAGCTAAATAAATGTGCATTATTTTACTAAAATAAATGAAAGTTGTAAGTGCTTGAAGAGTACTTTATACAGACGATAATTGATGGATGTTGAGAGAAAAAATAATGAGAGAATGATTTGAAGTGGAAAAATGTACTAATTCCTCCGAGAAATATGCATATCTTATAAATATATATAGAGATGTTGATAAAGTTACAAGTTTAAACACAGAAGTACCGTCGTCTGACTTCCGCAACTTAATATTTTCCAATACATTTTAACGCATAATGTTCATGTAATATTTACATGCTGTCTCTAACCATTCGTTATAATGCAGAGACGAATATTACACTTCACGAATGAGATAAATTTGATAAAATATTTATGTCTTATACCAATCTCATTTACAATTGCAATCGCAAAATCAATTTGTCTGAAAACGCTGCACCTACAAAAGATATTTGCCTAACAAGTGGTGTCGAAATTACTTGTTTTCTGTCTGGCTTTTCGGAAGGCGAGTTAGACGACAAAATATTTGGAATGTTTAGTTATTTCAACACTAATAGACGTCGGCAGTTGCTTCGCTTGGATTTAAATGTATGAAAATATATTATTCCGATGTTAAAGCAATTACTGTAAAGTTTCATTCATATTCAAAGCCTTTCGTTTTTTTTTCGATGCTGAAAACTGAAAAAATCTTTGTGCATTACGAATAGTATCATCGAAATCAATACATCATGTCATTATTGCTGTAATAAACAAATTTTCATTACAAATAGAAACCTCCCGACCTTTACCTCTTGTCAATATACTAATTAAACATACATATATGTACGTATGATTGTTTGAAAGTGACAGGTTGCTTGCCCACAAGAGAAATCTTTGTAAGCCTTCCCTGAGTCGCCTTTTACAAAAAATATGGGGAAGATATGAACTACACAATACTATACTATATTAAAACAATATTTAAACCTACAATAATACTCTATATGTGGATGAAACGAAGGAAGTATGCAGAGATCGTGGCAAGTGGAAAGAGAGTACCTCTGCCTACCCCTCCGGGAAAGAGGCGTGATTCTATGTATGTATGTATACTCTACAATATCTAATGGCCTACCATACAAAGTTGATGGGTTGACACATCACACACGTCAAATGTCTTCAAATAAAGCGCCAGTGACGTTTATGCAAACACACTAACCGAAAACAGTGCTATTGTTAAGAAGCAATATCAAGTCATGTCATAAACTCATATTTTACTAATGTAATTGAACTGATCTTCGTTTTTCCACTATCTAGGGGTAAATTTGTTATAATAAGACAAAACAAGTCCTAGCTAACCATTATGACGTGTACATGAACAGTAGACCTTATTTCCTTAGTCACCTCTTATGACATCGACAGGAAATAGATGGTGATACAGTAAAGTTCCCACAACCACACGACACAAACTTCATCTTTCTTAGGTTTTAATACAATAAACCGAATCCACTCCTAGCATCTTATTGCGTTGCGAAGTGGCGGAAATCAAATTCAGAGCTCTAAGATCAAATCTCATTTACCGGAGTACGCCAGCGGAGCCCTGACGCAGCCCTGGCTAATTCGACACGCTGAGGGGGTGCCGTTCTCGGTACTGATCCAATATGTCTGCCAACTCTTTGGAATTAGATAAAATGCCAGACAGTGAACAACATCTAAATAGATATCTGAGTACCTACGCCCTTTGGACGCGCCCACGTATATCTCGCTACGTCTGGATGTTAAGACTGTTCCTTGAAATTTAATTATTTATTTACATCTTAGAAATAACAACCAATAAATACCAATAGAAATAATACTTAATACCAAAAGAATAGGACCACTCTTATAAACTTGGGATTCTTATTTTTCTTTCAACCTGTCAGTATTTGAATCCCAATTCTATCATCAAGCTAAAAAGCTGAACGTGGCCAACATTCTTCAAAAGACTGATAAGTCTTTTGAAGAATTTTGGCTCTGTCTACCCCACAAGGGATAAATACGTGACCATATGTATGTATCATGAAATTATGCATTTCGAAATCTTTTCATAGTTGTTAAGATCACTTACATACTTTAAATTTTCTTTAACAACTTACAAAATCATACTCTGCAGTTTATATTATAATCAGTAAATACATGGACGCCCATCTACTTCACACTTTAAAGTTAAAATGGACATTATACATTCAACTTTAACTTTCACATTCCCACTTGGGTTCGCGTCATATTTCATCCCTCGTTTCAAACTTTGAGGAAAGCCGTTCAATGTGACCCACATTCAGGAACTTTGTTGGCAATATTCGACATCTTAAAATATCGTTCAAGATGTAGCCCACTTGACTGTTGGCTCTGTCTACCCCGTACGGGATTAAGACGTTCACGGGCGTGATTTTGATACATGTAAATATTTACTGTATCGGTGGAAACCTACGCATTATGAATTTCTTAATCGATTGGTGCAGGATTGGATTTTGACGGCCTCTGTGGCGCAGCGGTAGTACGCTTGTCAGTGACACCGAAGATCCTGGGTTCGAATCCCGGCCAGGGCATGATGAGGAGAAAAGAACTTTTTCTGATTGGCTTGGGTCTTGGATGTTCATCTATATACAAGTATTTATTATAAAATATAGTATCGTTGAGGTACGAGACTATCGTATATATTTATATTTATTTATTTATATGTAGGTATGAAGAACAAATTTTGCTTTTTTACTAAGACCTCTATTAATTATTACACAACTTGCCGTATTGAGTCAAGCAGGTTTCCAACGGGGATTCCTATTAATATTGGTCCTAAAGAAGCCTTTTTCAAGCCATAATGAGAGCGTTCGACAACGTTCAACGTTCGATATGAGATATACACCGGCGAATTCGCAGGCAAATATTAGTTAAAACTAGATCATTTCATAGCGCAATTCAATTCCTATCATGTAACTTTCCTAATAGCGCAGTCAGCAATGGGACTTCCCCGCCATTAGCTGACCGGATGTGTAAGCTCAGCACAATACAATAATTTGCAACTACAAAAATTGGATGATGCAATTTGAAACAAAATTTTAAGTAGATTGTAGACTTTTTGTTCGAAGGTAAAAAATGTTGGCAAATAATTTTCATGAAACAGCGTCGGTAGTCGAATCGGTAAAGTGCCCGGTTAAAATGCGGTGAAAGGCAACAGGTTCGAATCACTCCTCGGCCATGTACCGATGACTATTTTCGAAGTTATGTCCAATTGTCCATATTTACAATATCTTCCTTTTTCGCTTTAATTCACTATTCCAATAGATGGAACCTTTGCGATGCAAAACAAGACAACGTTTTTCAAATGAAAGGCTCAGTGATTACTAATTTATCAGCCTGCGCAGATTCTAGCGGGCTCAGAGGTACTGAACTGAACCACCGTCATAGAGGGTCCACACGTTGCGGACGGGAATTAATAAATAAAAATTATAATAAATAATACAAGAGAAAACTGCGTCACACAACCTTGCAGCATGAAAATTGGTGATTTGTTAATTGGTAATTGGTGTTTTTTAAAAAAATTTTAATTAAAAAAAGTATTGGTAAGGTAATTGACTACTGTTTTATTCATACGGGAATTTAAAAAAAATGCCTCGAGTGTAGCCAGAGCGTTAAAAAGCCTTTCCTTTTTCTTATTTCAGTTTTCTAGA
The DNA here is from genome assembly GCF_032362555.1 of Amyelois transitella. Taxonomy (NCBI): domain Eukaryota; kingdom Metazoa; phylum Arthropoda; class Insecta; order Lepidoptera; family Pyralidae; genus Amyelois; species Amyelois transitella. Next base: position 12,881,564 of record NC_083508.1, on the reverse strand, counting down.
TTTCTTATAATATCTGGTATTATATATGCCCGGTCTATAACTGTTCTTCTTCTTTCTGAAAAATAAATACGCCCAGCACTTTACTGTTTTTCACACTGATAATAGCCACCCCACTCTCGTAAGCTAGGTAGCCCACATTTACCCCCCTCTGACCTACACCTTGTACATCGACCTTACACCTTCTGTTACCATTTTTAAAATTCATTACAGGTATTGTTTTAGTTCATATTGAACTACAACACTAAGAAATATCACTGACGGTGCAATATAGGTTTATTGTTTTGTTACTTTAAGTATTATTTATTCATTCTTTTTTCTCATTTTTCTACTAACAGTACGCCTTAGCTAAGTATTATTAATACTTTTGCACTTATTTTCACGCTTATTTTAGTGGAACTTTTTGTATACATTTCGTTGTTGTTTTTTTTGTGTCTAATCTGTTTGGAGTGCTATATTACAGAAATTTGAAAAATATTTTTTCATCCCTCATCATCTTTCTAACTTATCTCAAAAGCGAGGACGCTTGAAGATCACAAAAAATTTTTATTCATTCATTCATTACTATAGGACACTTCATATCGCTTAATAACAGTCAAATCTTCTGATTTCACAACATTGGTTGACGTCAAATAAATTACTTAAACCTAAGTTTACTGCCGCTTCCAAGGCGTCAGTGCAGAAGAAGTGGTAACAAACTGCACTGCAGCTTTTTCTTCAACAACGTCAACTTTCAACTCAACATAGTCCATGAGGAGAGTATCTACTAAAGTAATGTAGATCAGAGGGCAATTAGCTCACGTCAACTTCTTGACTCTTGGACCAAAACTAACCAAATCCTACTTTACTCAGGTTTCAGGTTCAGTGCCTGAATGTACAGGTTACTTCACATATTTACCACTTTATGAAGATCAGATAACATTCAAACTGTAACTCCCAAAAGAGACTAATGTCTCTTTAATATTCGACATGCTGGCTTTTCCATGCCCCCTTGATTTAACACAAGTCCCAAATTGGGAACTAACGAAACAGTGATGTTCACTCCCGCGACGCCATTTTTTCCCGCGAATATCTATCGCCGTCCACTTTCACGTCAAAATAAAAAGCGAAACAGTGATAGTTTTTCGCGCGATAAAAACGGCGTCGCGCGTGTTATGCTACTGTGGTTGTACGTACAGAATATTTTATTGATGCTCATATCTTGAATATTGTCTGTGAACAAGGAGCCCAGGTCATCGCCTGGTCTCGTTTCCTAACAAGGGCATGACAATTTGTCACGGCTGACGCAGGGGCTCTATTCAGGACAACGCACCCTCATCGCCACCGCGACGAGCCGCCTCGTTTTATCTCAATCCATTAGTGCCAGGATTTATATTGATTAATCTCCAGTGACCTACTTATTTAGAATACCTTTAGAATACCTAAATTCTATGCATTGCGCTTGTGACAATAAAAAGCCTGTCGAACTTCGATGAAATAATATATACCTACATAATGTTAATTCGTATAAATAACTTTCGTAATAATAACGTTATTAAGATAAATTCCTTACTACATACATACATAGATATAGACTACAGTCTAGAAAGCATTCAGGTAAGATGGCTTCATATTTGTGATTAAAATATAAATATCTAATAGTGACTAACAACCTGCTACCCGATCACTTAGAATAATCCCAACAATTTCTTAAATAATGTTTTTTTTATAATTTGTATAGGTACTTATGTCTGTTTAAAAATTTCTCTGTTAAACTCCAATCCAAATAGAGAGATAGATAAGAATACCCTTTATTGCATATAAATTTATAACAATAAATTTATCCTAAACATAATGTACAAAAGGCGGTCTTATCGCATTAACCAGCTAATTTAAAATGCAATCGTTGCAAAACTTGACAATGAGCATAATAGAAAGAAGAAATATTTCCCACCACAGGTACTGAAGAGATCTTTCATGCTTACTCCGAAAGACGGAACGACAACAGGAAATATGTAGTTAGCTCTATGTCTCACAAGGAAGTCGAAATTAATGTAGGCAAATGGACGAATATCGCCCGGCTACCGGCACTTCTAAGAAGCGCTTCGTCACTGGCCTGCGGAATATTAGAGGATCTATATTGCGGTTAGTTTTATATTTGTATAGTTAGGAATGTAAAAACAGTTTAATTTCGACCACAGAACATTTTGTGAAGTAACACAGGATACCTTAGTTCAGTCACCCATCACCACAAATTTATTCATACATCAACTAATTTCGCGGCACCAATAAAAAAAAAGAATAGGACCACTCCCTCTCATTCCCATGGATGTCGTAAAAGGTGACTAAGGGATAGGTTTATAAACTTGAGATTCTTCTTTTAGGCGATAGGCCAGCAACCTGTCACTATTTGAATCTCAATTCTACCATTAAACCAAACAGCTGAACGTGGCCGATCAGCCTTTTTAAGACTGTTGGCTCTGTTTACCCCGCATGGGGTATAGACGTCAATATATGTATGTATGTAACAACTAAATTAAATATATAAAATACATTTTCTCCCGAGGTCAGTCCAAACTGCTGGGTTCAGAGATTACAAAGGCATGTAGGTTCCTTTTGTGATATAGGAGTGCATTAAGGGAGGAATTCCCGAAATTCCAACTGGAAGAAAAATTAACGATATTTTTTGTTTTAAGCGGGCGGCCGTGTATTAGAAAACTTTTCACTTTTTCATACATATGTATATTCACGTCTGTATCATACCTTATTGCTGAGTGTAGAACCTCAAACAGAAACACGTAACCCTAAAACCAATTTATTCCACAAAAAAAAATGAAATGTCAAAAGGTAAACTAAGTACGCTGAGGACAGGATTCGAACCTGCGCGGGTAGAACCCATTGGATTTCAAGTCCAACTCCTTAACCACTCGGACACCTCAGCGATGGAGGTCGAAGTGAAAGAACGGTTTGCTATCTACGGCTGTGTTGTCGCAGTGACGTATTACTTTAAAATGTTTCAACAGTCCAAACAATAAAGTGAACGTCATGCGCCCACGCAATCGTAAAGTATCGATTTTCAAAGATAAAAGTTACATTAAGGAGGATGTATTGTTCATATAAGGATGTACGTAGTAAGTATGATCATGCCTCTTTCCCAGAGGGGAAGGCAGTGACTGTCTACATCTTTTCATTTAGGTACATTTCATTGCATCCTAGTCAAATTTAGTGACAGGATAAGAAACAACGTGACAGGGGAATGTTGTGATATGACAGAAGATTTAACAGGAATAGAAAAGGGTGCAACTTAGGTTTGATCATGTAGAAAGGATGAATGAAAGTAGGTTGACTAAGCAAGTACACCTATACATATAACAGTGTGAATGGAAAGGTGGGTGGGATGTCCAAGATAATCGAACCTTAATCAAATTAAGGACGTCCTGGTAAGAGGTCAGGTCAAGAAGATTGCCTCCCAGTTATCAAAAAAAGGTCAAGAGTACCCAAAACCGAGTCTGCATCGTAGAAAGATGTAGTCTTTGCTTACCCCTCCATGATAGAGGCGTGATTTAATTAATGTATGTATGGTTTGTACGTACATACATAATGATCCTTGCATACTACTTCTTTTGCTTCGTGCACATTCATCTTCTTTTCCTACATACATGTGTGATTATAGGTGTGATTATAGGTATGTACCTATAATCACATCTATATTGATAGGCCACATTCAGCTGTTAAGCTTAATGATAGAATTAAGATTCATATAGTGACAGGTTCCTAGCCCGTCGCCTAAAAGAAGAATCCCAAATTTTTAAGCCTTTCCCTTAGTCGCCTTTTACGACATTCGTGGTAAAGAGATGGATGGAGTGGTCCTATTCTTTTTGCTATTGGTGCCGAGAACCACACGGCTTTTTTTCTAACGGGTTTTAATCTTTGTTGAATGCTGAAGTACCTACTACAGTAGGTGATAACCTACCAAGATTGAACTCTCTTACAATATTTTATTCAGTTTGGTACAGTTTTCGTTTTATAGCCAATTCCCCGCTTCAACAACAATAAAACGAACTACAATGTCAACACAGATATTATTCAACAATTAGCGACAGTAAATGAACTCAAATAGAAAATCTATTCTACTAAAGTACTACGTGTTAATTATAACTGAAGTTCTTTATTTATTAATTAGCTTTGTAACAGTTTTATGTGTGTGACCGTGTGACGTCGTCACACTTGTGTCAATAACCCGTGTGTTTGCTCGACTGTGACGTCGCAATCGTAGATAATAATTAAAAAATATCTGATAATGCTATTTTTTTGGTCACGGAGTAGCTGATGAACAAGACAATAAAACTCTCCTTTCATCCCTGGTACTGCAATGAATAATAAAATAACTTAGATACTTGACAACAAAACATTGATTCCATTTATTGACTTCAGTTTTAAACATGAAGACAAAATATTTTTAGACTTGTTTGCTTTTGTACTGAATTACAAAGTATTCACGCAAGCAAAGCCCTATGGAAAAGTTAATTTGTGATTTAAAAAAAAAATCTATTGCATGGTATCCGGCTGCCATGAATATTTCTTGAAATAAAAATATGGTACACTATATCTCCATCCAAATCTCATTAAAATCAGTCCAGGAGTTTTTAACTCTTGCGCCGTGTATCTTCCTATGGATGTAACTAAAGGCGATTAAGGGAATAAACTTGGAATTTTTCTTATAAGCGATGGGCTAGCAACCTGTCACTCTAAGTATCTCAATTCCACAATTGAGCCATACAGCTGTACTTTGCAGTCATTCAACAACTGTTGACCCCGTCTACCCCGCTAGGGATATAGGCGTAACTATATGTTATTAGTTTCTGACTTAATTTGTTAAAAAAAAATTAACATGCACTGGATATGGAGGAATACCTAATCTTGTAAACTGTACTAAATAGTAGGTCAACTTTTGCAGTAAACAACGAAAATGTAAAGTGACGCAAAGCACTCTACTTCCAAAGCTCAGCAAAATGTCGGCAAAGCAGGTCGCGAGCTTAAGCACTAACGCCTAGTTTTCTTCCGGTGGCGTAAATCGGAACTATGGAAAACACCTAGAGTTTCATACATCAGACAAAGACACTAACGCCGCCGCGAACGGCGCAGTTAAGTTTGTGGTACAGAGTGCAACACTTCAACTATGCATTTGGCGTCAGTGAGAACACGAGTGAACAAAGCCTACACTAATGCGCCGAACACTACATCATGAAAACAGTCCGCTGTGCGCTCCAAATTCAGGGGATTTTTTCAGTTTATTTGAAACTAGGTTTTTATGCCTCTATGTAGGTAAACATTTTTATAATTAAACAGATTTGATATATAAATCATGGATTACTCCTTACAGGGTAGGCAAAAACATTGTCACAACACGTAAATATAATAAGTATATAATTCAAATTTATTGATTGTAAAATACCAATAAACAAAAAGAATAGGACCACTACATCTCGTTCCCATGGGTGTCGTAAAAGGCGATTAAGGGATAGGCTTATGAACTTGGGATTCTTCTTTTAGGCGATGGGCTAGCAGCCTGTCACTATTTGAATCTCAATTCCATCATAAAGCCAAACAGCTGAGCGTGGCCTGTCATTCTTTTCAAGACTGTTGGCTCTGTCTACCCCGCAAGGGATATACTCGTAGATGTGATAATGTGTGTGTGTAAAATATGTTAATTCATTGGTAAATGATTTTTTGTTTATTGATCCGATTTGTACTAAACACCTGTGTCAATTTAATTTTCCCTCACACACAAGTCACCCACTTTTAAGTTAACTTTATATTCCTCGACTATAGCAACAGCTGAGGTGTCCGAGTGGTTAAGGAGTTGCACTTGAAATCCAATGGGTTCTACCCGCGCAGGTTCGAATCCTGTCCTCAGCGATCACATAATTTATATTTTAAATATAATTATTTACTCCACAGAAAGAGTATATCTTTTCAAAAGGGCAAAATATGTGCTTGATTTTTTTCGCGTTATTTATTATTTAAGTCCTTCAAAGAGTGCCGTGTGGCGTGTGGCTCCCAGCACCAATACAAAAAAGAATAGGACCACTCCATCTCTTTCCCATGGATGTCGTAAAAGGCGACTAAGGGATAGGCTTACAAACTTGGGATTCTTTTTTAGGCGATGGGCTAGCAACCTGTCACTAGTTGAATCTCAATTCTATCGTTAAGCCAAATAGCTGAACGTGGTCATTCAGTCTTTTCAAGATTGTTGGCTCTGTCTACCCCGCAAGGGATATCCCTTGACGTGACCATATGTATGTATGTATGTATGTATGTCCTTCAAAGAGGATATAATCACTGCGTGAATTCTAGGTCGTATTTCATGCAATTATCATTTACAGGTATTCAGTACATAAGTAAAATTCTGAAACCTATTCAAAGGAATTCCTGTGCCTCAAAAAATAATGACATTTTGATTGACGTTCTTAGACTTTGACGTTTAATGATTGACTTTTTCCATGTCACATCAAAGTGTCAAATTAAAATACATGTTTTGATTTTTTTGCGTAAATAATTTTAGTGTAAAAATATAAATGTACTACAAAAAGTAAAAGTAATGCTATCAAAACTCGTGGCAGGCAGTTTATAGACTGACAATGCGATCGTGACGCGTGGGGTTGGCGAGAAGTGCCGCGTCGAATATGCTCGATGTTATTACGGCGAGGAGCCTACAGTAAAATGCCTTGCGAAAGTTGTGCAGTTCAGTTTAGTGTGTTTAGGCGGAAGCGGGCTTGTTGTGAATGCGAACGCTACTACTGCAGCGGCTGCTTGAGGCGCGGCGGCGGCGCCATGTGCGCCCCTTGCCGGGTACTCTCCACTAGGCCCCTGTCTCGCCAAACAATAGCCCACCTGAAAGTGCGCGACCTACAATGCTTCCTACATCGCCAGAATGTTTCCACGAGGGGCTGCGTCGGTACGTTATCATTTCATTGCATTCCAATGACTGATAAGGTGTAATATCTTCTAGAACAAAGCATAAGTACCAACAACTTCCAAATTGCAAACTGATTTTGATATGATTACAATGTCATTGAAATACTTGTGTTATGAGACATCTGAACTTTTATTAAGATAAGGGTGGTACTTCTTATTTAAGCAATGAGCCCACAAATTTTATGTGTAAAATATTAAAAAGACATGTTACTTGGATGCAGTTCCTATCGCTAGCACAGTGAGGTCTCGCCTAACAGTCACTAGGCACTTGGACAGCTGAGGATACAATTGGAAATATGACTGAGAGAACTTACATAAAAATTTGTAAATCTTGTTTACAACCTTGTTAAGTAACATAAATAGATATATGCAAATCATCTCAAGTATAGGTATTCATTGCCCAACCCAACCAAGGACAAGCAAATTATATTTATGTATATTTACAACAATCTTGGCAAAGTTAAATAATAATTCTCTTCTTATGGTTTATTTCAAACTAAGATATTTCACTAAGTATTTAAAAAATATCCAAGGTACATTTTTTTTTGTTCTTGAGATTTATTAGATGTATTGATTTCATGGATTATTATTTATCTTCTGTTATGGTGAAGTAATGAATTTATTTTTAGGAATCCATTAAAAATTGTCGAAAGCATGAATGAACAATACCTACATATTTTAAGGTATATATAAATAATTGCCCTAGAACATTATCAAGTGTTACATCACCTCAATTTCTATACCTAAATGACATATCAATAGAACACTAATTGAATAACTTATAATAATCATCATCATCTATGACATACATCATCATCAACCTGCTCACATATTGTCATACATATTACATACAATGATGCCTTTCCCAGGGAGGTAGGTAGAGACTTCATCTTTCCACTTGCCATGATCCCTGCACACTCTCTTATACATCACAATAATGCCCTTCCTAGAGACCCTGGGTCTGCCCAGCAGTGAGTAAAATCAAAGTCTAGATCTGATGATAGGAACTTGAAAATATTTATGAAAGCTTTTTAGTTTTGTAGGCATTTTTAAAAACTAAAATTCAACCACAATCATGGATTAAGTGAGGCAGTCAGGCAGGTTTTGAGCTGAGCAACTCTCATCTGACCTCCGCATATTGGATAATGGTTACAAATAGAAATACCCGAATGTGCTGTTTTCCTCACAATGTTTTTCCTTGCTTGAAGCAATCAAAAGCATTTTCGTTACTAATAACAAGTCATTGGTACATCTGTCATACTATTTCATTTCATTTATTTTCACACTTCACATAATAAATAATATTATTTTCATTACTATTTTTATAATTTGTTTCTTGCACATATATTACATGAAGTCTGCTTGCCAGTCGGCAAAAGCCTCCAATCTTTTACATTCCTGTCTTTAACAAATCCCTAATGCTATTCATTTTCAATCACAGAAAAAGAAGAGTTGGTGAGCCTCTGCGTGGCGCACGTGAACAGCGCCGCGTACCGCCGCCGCGGCTCGCGCGCCGGCGCCTCCCCGTTCAGCACGCTGAAGGGGTTCACCAACAACATCAACGTGCTGATCAACAACGCCTTCGACCTGCGCACAGCCACGCCCGCCCCGCCACCTCCTTCTAGTATGTATTGTAACGCATAGTGTTCGAAGCTAGTTTAGTCATTTGTTGCTAGCCTAATTGTCGCACTATGCCAGTGCCAAACAAATTGTCAAATAATGTAACATGGAAAAATGTATTCTATCAATAAATGAAGAAAGTAGTCTTAAGTTATTTAAAAATTTCTGTCAGTAATCTTTATGAGTACACTCAAAAACTTCTTAGCGTATCGTTGATATATAGCAAAGAGTTTAACAATATCCTTAAGCAGTTGCACAGATCACTTTTATTTCTTGAATTCCAAGTAATTAAGCTAGGAAAAGTCCAGTAGCTAAAAATAAAGCATTATTTAAGGCCTCTGTGGCGCAGCGGCAGTACTCTTGTCTGCGACACCGAAGGTCCCGGGTTCAATCCTGGCCATGATGAGAAATTAACTTTCTCTGATTGGCCTGGGTCTTTGATGTTTATCTATATAAGTATTTATTATAAAATATAATATCGTTGAGGTAAGTATCTCGTAACACAAGTCTCGAACTTACATCGAGGCTAACTCAATCTGTGTAATTTGTCCCGTATATATTTATTTTATTCATTTATTTGTCATATTCCAGGCAACTGCTACAACTCGTCCCATTCGCACCCGTCGCCCGCCGCCCACAACGCGAGCAATGGCAATAATGGTGCGCCCCCCGCCAGGGAGCGGTTCACCACCAGACCCGGTAATACTCCAGACATACCAACTCCATCCTCCCACCATAAACCTTCTATGATTCTATGTACCATGATAATTTTTGGTTATACAATCTGAATCACGAGGGAAGTGCGCTGTTAAGGAGATTATAGTGTGAAAACAGCGCACCTCTCTCGCTATGCATGTACATATCTATCATAATATATATATTATGACTGTTGCAACAAATATGTACATTACTGATGCTAAAACCATAGTTAAGTTACAATTTCTCTAATGGCCCTTTCTTAGCTCCCTACAAAAACTCTAGTTCCCCATTTAGTTTTGTTTTACTCCTTATTCTAGGGTACTAATATACATTTCATCAAACCTTTCATCCTGAACACCTTCCGATAACCGTTTATTGTTTTATGAATAGAAATTCTACATATTGATATGATTTATTGCAAAGCTTCTCGAAGCAGTTCCATATTGTGAATAGAATTTCTCAATATTGACATTATTTATTGCGAAGCTTCTCGTAGCAGTTTCAAATACTTTAACCTATGACAAGTTTGAACACTGACAGGCGGCGAGGAAGACATCACAGTGCCGGTGCCGGCGATGTCGCGCAGCGCGTCCGGCGACAGCGCGCCGCCGGCGGGGCGCCGCGACACCGACGACTGCTTCGAGGTGGAGGACCTCGGCTGGGAGTTCGTGGCGCGCCCCGCCGACCCGCTGCCCGACGGTATGTGTATTTGTGGCGAAATCTATACGCCACAATTTACAAGAATAAGAAATTTAATTATGCGATGCTATCAGTCAAAAACAGCGAATAACCTAAATCGCGCAAGCAAAGATTTCGCGGATTGGAGCTATGTATACAACCTCCGACACAACATCGTCGGAGCCGCGGTTCTCCAGGCATAACATATAGCCGGGCGGAAGATCTTCCCTTTGGTGGCGGTCGAGCCGAATCATCGCTCCCGCTATAACTTTATCAACTCACTACTCGGTTAAAGGTGCTGTTATCGTTCTTACTATTGTATAGAAAAACACTGACGGCTGGATAATCTTAGTCATTTAACTTTATCTGCGTATAGCGTGTTTGAAATTATCTGACATTGCGACTTCTGGATCATGATTTAAGCTTATTCCAGGCTGCTCTTCGAAGATTGCGCAACCAGAACAAATTCTAGAAAAATTACCAATATGTATAAGATTAGACGTCTATTTTAAACAGATTACTTATAATTTGTAAGTAATCTGTTTAAAATAGACGTCTAATCACCAATAACCCATCACCGAACAGCAGTAACAAACGGGCATCTTACACCATGAATTTCATTTCAGACTCTGACGTGTTAATAGCGGAGAACGAGCTGAGCGTCTCCATGAGCGTGTCGGGCGCGCGGCGCGCCGCCAGCGAGCTGGAGCTGCGGCCCGCGGCGGACGACGCGGCCGACAGCGGCAGTCTGCAGGATGAACCTGTCATAGGGCACAGCTCTAGTAAGATGCGTCATACTTTCTATTTAGTCTTAGTTCAAGATGCATATTGCGATAGCAGGGTACCTACGTGATATATGATATACCTACCAGCGATACCTACGTGATATACCAATAAACAATATTGTTGCATGTAGAACACATGGTACATACTCAGCTTATCGCAATTTACCTTAGTATATGAGCTGATGATTTATCTTAATAAATCAATCTTCCTATAGTATTAACTGGTCTGTGGTTTAATTTACCATTACACTGTATTTTTTCTTCCTTTATGTACCATACATAAGTTTGTTAAAAAGAAAGCTAATGAATGCACTGGCCTCCAGACCCTAAAAACAGCAACGACGTTTTTTTAAATGCTCATGGCGACATCTAAAATCAACCATCAATACCTATACAGTGCTACTAATACATACCAACCAGCTCTTCTATGATAGAATTAGACGTACCTACTTCAGCTATTTGGATATAATTACTGCTGTAACAAATAAGTCCATTCCAATTCCAGGTGTCCCGAAGCAGATCACGCTGGAGAGCCTCGCGTCGGAGCAGCAGCTGGAGGAGCTGAACGTGAAGCAGCTGAAGGAGCTGCTGAGCCGGAACCGCGTGGAGTTCCGCGGCTGCCTGGAGCGCGCCGAGCTGCTGCAGCGCGCGCGCACGCTCTACCGCCACCACATGCGGCACCGGGACGGTCCGTGCCACTTCTTACAGCTCTGAGTCAGTTAATGCAATCCTCGTGGTGTTACACTTGGTTAAGAAAATGCTGCAGTGCAGTTTGTTACCGCTTCTTCTGCACTGACGCCTTGGAAGCGGCAGTAAACTTAGTTTTAAGTAATTTATTTGACGTCAACCAATGTTGTTAAACCATACGTTTTGACAATTATTAAGTGATATGAAGTATCCTATAATAATGAATAAAAATTTTGAATTTGGGTGCTCACCTCTGTGGTCAAAATAATTTTGGCATTAGACCTGGTTGGAATTGCTCATCTTTAGAGAGCTCGAGCTGTTTACAGCACACACTCACTCAGTGTAATCCACCTGACATTTGAGTTGGTTGGGTGCTCACATCTGGGGTCAAAATAATTTTGGCATTAGACCTGGTTGGAATTGCTCATCTTTAGAGAGCTCGAGCTGTTTACAGCACACACTCAGTGTAATCCACCTGGCATTAGAGTTGGTTGGGTGCTCACCTCTGGGATCAGAGTAATCCTGGTTTTAGAACTGGTTGGAACTGGTCATCTTTAAAGAGCTCAAGGTGCACCAGTCCATGACCATAATCCTAGATTTAGTTAAGGTTTCTACAAATGACTTCCGTATGACATGCGAATCCTATGAAGAAGTTCCTTGTCGATCGCAATGTGTAGGTTTCCTCAAGAGGTAGTTCTTCACTATTGGTAAGATTTGGACAGAAATATACCTGTGTTAAAGCTTGTGTTTCTTTACACTATTTGTATCACTATTTGAATCTCAATTCCATCATTAAGCCGTAGTTGAACGTGGCCTTTCAGTCGTTCCAAGACTGCTCTGTCTACATGTCTGATATAGACGTGATTATATTTATTGTATATGTATATAATCACTGCAGTAAAGTTTACCATCTGTTTAAGAGTTATTTTTTACAAGTATTTTTATCAATTTCATGTTATATAATGTAGACAATGTGCATTCGTCCACGATTTAAATTTAAGAGATCTATATTTGTAAAATGACGTCTGATAAAAATGCTGCAGTGTAGTATGTTCCGCCGCTTCTTCTACACACGCGCTTTGGTAGCGGTAGTAGTTATAATTAGATTTAATTGATGCGACGTCAATAAGTATAGATACCTTGTATCCAATTCTGAAAATAAATCTATATTCTATTCTAATAAAACAGTATATGATTCCAGACGTAGACAGCTTGCCGCTGGAGGAGTGCTGCAAGATCTGCATGGCGGCGCCGCTGGAGTGCGTGCTGCTGGAGTGCGGGCACATGGCCGCCTGCACCGCCTGCTCGCGGCAGCTGGCCGAGTGCCCCATCTGCAGGTCCGTTCATAAATATATATATCCTACTACTATTATAAAGGCGAAAGTTTGTATGGATGTTTGTTACTCTTTCACGCAAAAACTACTGAACCGATTACCATAAAATTTGGTATGTAGGTAGCTGAAGACCCAGAATAACACATAGGCTACTTTTTATCCCAGAGTTCCCGCAGGATTGATAGGGTTTCCATGCGGACGAAGTCGCGGGCGGCCTCTAGTATATATATATACGGGACTAATTGCACTGGTTGAGTTAGCCTCGAAGTGAGTTCGAGACTTGTGTTACGAGATACTAACTCAACGATACTGTATTTTGTAATAAATACGTGTATAGATAAACATCCAAGACTCAGGACAATCAGAGAAAGTTCTTTTCTCATTATGCCCTGGCCGGGGTTCGAGCACAGGACCTCCGATGTCACAGTCAAGCGTACTGCCGCTAGTTATAATAATTGATTATTAACACTATGTCTGGATAACATCTGATTTATTTAAAAAGTAACCACATGACAAGTTATTCTCTCCACACTGTCTTGATAGCGACTACGCAGCGTCGCCCTAAAAACACCCAGTGTGGAGAGGCCTAAGGATGCAGTGATGTTCCTACAATTCATTGACGTTTCAACTTCCCCCTTGCAGGCAGTATGTGGTCCGCGCCGTCAGGGTGTTCCGCTCCTGAGACACGGCTCACCGCGCGGAGCAGGGACCCTGAGGACGTCCAGGACTTCGGAATCCAAGGGCTCGTATTGTCGTACCCAGCTATAAGTGAAGCTATGCATCTGAGAAAATTATTGGCTGATTTCGATTTTTTTTATGTTTTCTACCACTTACGTTTTGAAAGTGACATGTGGATGTGTGAGCCGGAGAACAAATGCCGATATATGTTTTCAAATACTATCGTAAAAGATGTAGTTTATTTATAGCTGCGCACAGAACGCCGCCACGTACATAGTTCGTAGTTTGTTTGATGTCAAACTGCAAAACATTGTGTAAATATTCATTTTATAAAGCTATTATTTTGTATGAGCTTCAATTGTTATCGATTATTTCGTATCTTTTAGACTGTAAGTCTATAGACTGTAGATGAATCATCCTGATTTAAAAAATATTTTTTTTTTAATTCGGTAATAGACAAAATTTTAATTGATATGGGATTGTCTGACACAATGTGCTTTAATATGTGCTTGACTTGTTTAAATTGGCGCGGGTAGTTGTAATTAGTAGAGGTAAATGAAGTCTGATATTTTTCCATTGTTGAATTGTTATAAAAATTGAAAAAAATATATGATAAAACTAAAAAAAAAGAGAAAAAGTTATTATCTATGGTTTTTAAACGAAATAAATGCCTTTGGTTTGCTGCTCCGTGACGTAAAAACCGAATACGGGTAAGTAAATTTGCCCAATACTCTTGTATTCGGATTTTGTACTACATGTTGATTTTAAACCGCAAACCTTCCATAACTTCTATTTCTGTAATAGTATGTATATTTTTCATTCAAGTTTTCAATCATTACGAGTATTTCAGTTCATCGTACACAGTTGTCCTTTCCCTAACTAAATTAAAAAACGAAATTGTATATAATTTGTCCGAACAAATTTGTGTTTTATGTTTAACGTAGTAAGTGCTAGCGATCCTGCGGCTGTGCTATATACGAGTTCCCACCGACGACGTGACAGCGGCGATTCTTAACGACAACTAAAGGTAGCATTCGGTTCTTAGCGACCGGGCCACCCTCTGCTCAGTGTTAATTTATATGGAGCGTTAAAGAAATCATTATGGTGTCGCGCGACCTGTGGTAATCGCATCGGGGGCCGTGTCGCCTCTGTCGCTAAGAACCGAACTTTACTTTAACTTCGTCCATTCCCTGTTGTCGCCACTAAGGATAAATGGGAAAAATAATCCCAATTGTCAACAGGGGTGTTTGTTTTATCGCGAAATTACTGTTGCTACATTCGTTTAAATATATGTAAAGTTCTTACGTATTTGTAATTTTTTTTATGACAGCCACCTAGTCGGCTGGGCTCTTGCCAAATTTGACAGGTGAATGTGTCTTATTTTCTCTCTCTTTCGGAGCATATGTTGCGGTTGTGCGTCAAGTCGGTGGGTCTCTTACAACATATTTTCGTAGAACGTTAGGTTAGTGTACATTGTTTAGCATTAAACATACGGTGGACTGTACGGTGGGTGTCGAAGAGTTCAGGCGAGTCTTTGTCGTTATTAGTAATACAAAAGTCCCGGTGAGTGTATAAATTAGAATTAAAAATAATGAAAAAAAAAACGTTGTGTTTGCAAAAATTACATGAACTAAGTTTTATTCCTTGTCTATTCAATGCAGGGATCAGAGGAGTTAGTGTGAGTTTTACTCGGTCAAACGCGTCGAGACAGTAAACGCAGAGTTTGTATGGAGTTGCATTAGTGCCATTGCGTTACCACTTGGCGCTGATTAAATCACATACAAATTCGCGTTTGATCGAGTAAAACTCGCACTAACCTCTCTGAAGAGAATCAGATCAGGCATCAAGATTGGTTCCCAGGCAAAAAATATGTATTGTTAGAAGTTGTACATTTAAATCCACTTTTCGACTGGCCTTATCGAATCGTACCTTAAAATATTTGGTTCGCCTTCCAATATTATTTTTAAAATATAATAATATGTATATAGTTATAGTCAAATTTTGATATGCGCTTTAGTATGCATCGTTCCAGTATTGATAAAACTTACCAGTAATAGCCATTGTAAAGAAACTTTCAAATTCAATATTTTTACAATCTCTTTGAAATTTTTAAATTTAGAAATTAAAGAAATAAAACAAAATGTTGATAACAATAACAATATATTTGTCGGGGATCTTCGTATCGATACAGTAAAATCCTGAAATCGATTTAATCGTGTTGTTACTGTCTAATTGTATGGAATTAGACAGTGACAGCGCGAGTGTTACAAATGTCATAAGCAGAATATTTCAAATATAAGGGCTCGTGTAGAAAGAAAGGCTCATTACGCTTTACATGCGTAATTTCATAGGTACATGTTTGTAAAGTAATATGTTATTTTTTACATCTTAAACCCGTTTTGGTGGTACAAACAAACAAACAAAGATTTGTTATAGATGTCCTGATATATTTCCCGTAACGTAATGCTAAGATGTACCGCGTTTTTTTTTTCACTTTAATAATATTACGTATTAACATATTTACTTGCGTCTCTCTAAATGAGCCCTTACAATTTAACTTTTATACTAGAACACCAAGTGTATATAGGAGCCATATTTTTTGTAAATTACGATTAAATGTATTATCCATTGAAACATTGTATCTCGATTTTTGAATAAATCGGTAATATCACGAAAGTTGGCCTTTTTATTATTGCTGTTTTATTTCTATTTCAGAATTATAATACTACATAATTGTTTAAGATGAATGTAACTCTAATTAGGAGACTAGATAGTTATTTTTCTATTGTATTTACGTTTAACTAGCCTATTTGAGCTTGGCTTTTTATTTCGAATGATATTTTACTGACTACAACAAAGGTCGCGGTTAATAGCGGAGATCTGTCCACGGCACACTGTCGATATTACAAACAGTTTTAGAAAATTTTCATTCAATAGCCAAAATTATTAAAAATATACAAGGGGTGTGTAAATGAGAACGAAGGAGTGGATAAGCCTAGACGAACGTACCCGACCGACGAAATCTGCACGACGAGCTTGCATGAAAAGACTATGTATGAGGAAGAAGCGAACGAAGTATGCAAGGATTGTGGAGAGATGTAGTCCCTGCCTACTCCTCCGAGAAAAAGGTACGATTTCATGTATGTATAAATAAAAAAAAATATCCTAATAGTTTCCCAACTGTTCCTAATCCCGACCAAGTCCGTGGGTGTCAGCGGGGGGATCTATCCTGAGCACGCTGCCGGCCAGCGTGAAGTACCCCTCGTAGTGCGCGGACGCGGGCGTGGTGTCGTGGTGGTAGTGCCCGCCGTCGCCGTGCTCGCTCCAGCCGTGGAAGTGCTGCACGCGCAGGTCCAGATCCTGAAAGATATTGAAGGGTTTGACCAGTTTTTCATTGTGTTTGAACACACTTTTTGAACCGATTGCTTGATCTACAAATCATAACCACTAATTTCATATTTACACAGGTATGCATTGCATAGGTCTGTAAGTCAATGTCATTAGTCCGCAGAGGAGAATAAAATCACTGCACAGAGCAGACATTCAGACTTTCCCGCCAAAAACAGATGACTAACCGACGCCTGCAGATAAAGATAAGTGGCAGAAAAGTTTCATCTCATCGTCATATGTCTTGTCCAAGTAATGCAGCCAGCGGTCTAGTCTGCTTGGTGGAGAATCTTGCCTACTCCCTACGTCTTCGGTGACCAGCGCGCCCCGCTGCACCAGGGAGCCGTCATCTTAAAACAATACAACTAGTCGGTTTGATGGAGAAGATCATGCTTACTCACCAGGTCTCCGGTGACCAGCGTTCCCAGCTGCACCAGCGGAGCCTTCATCTCGAAGTAGTGTAGCCAGCCGTCCACGTCGGCGTCGCTGCACAGCGCCGTGGTGGAGAAATCCGGCATCACGTGGTACTTGACCCGGCCCTCGCGGAGAAGGAACGTGCCGCCGAGACCTGCGACACAGAAACAGAATCATTTGTTACAGATATGTCGACACATGTATGCCACAAGTGATCAGTTAATCACATCGAGTATTCTAAATCGCGCTATCAAAATTTACGAGGATTTCAGGTCACATCCGCAGTTCCCCAGGAATAACATAGGTGTAATCGCTAGGGTTAGGCCTAAGCTTTTAGGCTGGCGGAAGATCTTCCGTTTGGTGGCGGTTGAGCTCGTTTATTATAACTTCGTAGTAAGTACCTCGATATTTTTGGTCCTTCGCTCCGGACCAAAGGCCACAGCCCTGAAAGTATAAACAAGGGAACAAATAGCCAACGTACCAACAACTTTATCTCCGTAGTGATTTTTGAGTGTCTCCCGGATGGCCGTGATGAAGTTGGACTCGCCTATACGCTTCTTGGCGACCACTTTCAGGACCTGATTGAACATTTCATGAAGTAAGTTAATTAATAAGATAAAGAGTAACAACAAAGCTATAAGAATATTTTTAGAAAGTAAGCTATCTAAAATATAATTTTAATCTATTTGGTGACAAAGACCTAGACGGGTGTATTTCATTCCATTTCTAATTATAAATATCATTCATTTACATTCAGTCAGAAAAGTATCGGGAATGGATTATTTATTTATGGTTCCAAATTCAAATTTTTGTTTTTTTTGTTGTTGTTAGATTGGCACAACTGTTTTCCATTTTGGCGCGGAGTTTGAGTTGCATCTGTTGTTTACATTAAATACAGTGCTATTTTTAGTTATATCATATCTAGTGTGTATTGCTAATTTCATAATGGATAAAAACATCGAACAAAGAGTTTGTCTTAAATTTTGCATTGCCAATGGAATATCGTGTTCGGAGTCACTGAAAATGTTACAGAAAGCTTACGGTGAATCGACTTTATCAAAAACTCGTGCTTATGAGTGGTACAAAGCGTTCAAAAGCGGTCGAGATGTGATGGAAGATTTGCCTCGCTCTGGTAGGCCATCAAGGTCTGCAACTGAAGTTAACATCGCAAAAGTGAAGGAAATAGTGACTGAAAATCCTCATTCAACTTTGAGAGAGATAGCCACCGAACTTTCTGTATCTCACGAGTCGATCCGTACCATTTTAACTAATAATTTGGGTATGAAACATGTTGCCGCTCGGCTAGTCCCAAAAGACCTGAATTTTTTTCAAAAACTCAATCGCATGAGAGTCGCTGAGGACATGCTAGAACGAGTCAATTCCGACCCAACATTCATGAAACGCATTGTTACTGGTGACGAGACGTGGGTTTACGAGTTTGACATGCAAACTAGTCAACAAGCTTCGGAGTGGCGCCTTCCAACTGAACCGAAACCGAAAAAACCACGCCAAAGTCGTTCAAAAGTCAAAGTCATGTTGACTGTTTTCTTTGACTATCGCGGTGTTGTGCACTCGGAATTCTTGCCGGAAGGTCAAACGGTAAATAAGGAATATTATTTGAGTGTTATGCGGCGTTTAAGAGAGCAAATCTGACGAAAAAGGCCAGATTTGTGGAAAGAAAATTCTTGGATTTTGCACCATGATAATGCACCTTCGCACAAGGCCCTCATTGTGAACGAATTTTTAACCAAACACTCAACAAATACCATCGAGCAACCACCATATTCACTAGATATGGCTCCAGCCGACTTTTTTCTTTTTCCTAAACTCAAATTACCACTTCGTGGCACCCGTTTTCAATCGGTAGAAGACATAAAAGAGAATTCGCGGCGAGAACTGACCTAAATTCCGGAAACAGCGTTTAAAAAATGTTTTGATGATTGGATTATTCGTTGGCGTAAGTGTATCGTTTCTAAAGGAGCATATTTTGAAGGTGATAAAATAAATTTGGATGAATAACAAACAGTTTGTGTATTATTGATCTTTTCCTGCTACTTTCTTGACAGAGTAGTATGTCTGCCCGTTATGCTTTTACAGTGAAACCGCTGGTTGGTTGGTTTGGTTTGGTCGGTATGGTTTTTATGAACAGATTTTATGTTTTCAAAGTCGCGGGTAACAGCAGGTACCTAATATTTTTTATATATATATATACGGGACAAATTGCACAGATTGAGTTAGCCTCGAAGTAAGTTCGAGACTTGCGTTACGACATACTTACTCAACGATAATTTATTTTATAATAAATACTTATATAGATAAACATTCAAGACCCAGGCCAATCAGAAAAGTTCTTTTCTCATCATGCCCTGGCCGGGATTCGAACCCGGGACCACCGGTGTCACAGACAAGCGTACTACCGCTGCGCCACAGAGGCCGTCAAAATTAAAATAAATTTAATGACACCTTCCCCGGCCTGCCCTCACTGAGCAAGTAGTTCCCGAGCAGCGCCGTCCTGGTCTCCGTGGGGGGCAGCCGGCGCTGCAGGTAGCCGCTGGAGCCCTTGGCCGCGCCCACCGGCTCCACAGACACGATGCGCGTGCCCTGAGACACGCTGCCGTTGCGCACGCTTAAGTCGATGATGCCCTGGAATTCAAAATGTTAATTTCAGAAATATATATGATATGATAATAAAACGAAGGGTTTCTTGACAATTTACCTCTTTCATGTTTACAACCTGGTATCTCTTAATCTTCATTTTAATCTGCGTTTAACTGTCATTAAGCCATGCAGTTTATCGAAGACTTTGGAGTCTTGCAATAACTGGCTCTGCACTCGTAGTAATTATAATTATCCTCTTTGTGGCTCTGTTTAATCCGTAAGGGATTACGATGTGATTTATATGCGAATCGCTTTGCCCAATATGTGCAAATATTATGTACTGGCAGTAAAAATAAAATTGTAAATAATAAAGGTTATTTTAAAGATACTTTTCCTACCTCACAATTGACACCGATGTGCGGCCAGGGTCCTGCGCCGGCGCCGACCAAGTTCGCGGGATCGCGGTGCAGATGCCGCGTGAGTGCGGCCAGGTCGTACAGCTTGTCGCGCTGCACCAGCGGCACCAGGTACGGTGGACCGCCCAGCTCCACTAACTTGGGATCGCCACATAAACCTTTCATACAAATATAACTTTTTCAAATGAATGTTTCACGCAGCATCTATTTGGAATCATGTCCTATAAAATTTATCAAGACATGTTTAACATACATACATATAATCACGTCTATATCCCTTGTGGGGTAGACAGAGTCAACAGTCTTGAAAAGACTGATAGGCCACGTTCAGCTTTTTGGCTTAATGATAAAATTAAAATGAGATTCAAGTAGTGACAGGTTGGAATCCGTCGCCTTAAACAAGAATCCCACTCAATAATTAATAAGCCTGCCCCCTAGTAGTCTTTTACGACATCCATAATTATTTTCAAAATTGGATACCAAATACGGGGGATTAGGGAGATGCCGCAGATAGTTACTAATGAGGAACTCTTATCACTTATTGACGTCAATGCGTTCCTGTTTGTTTTCCCCATCATTACATATTTCAACAAGAGAAACGCGTATGGCATTGTATCTTGTTCTACTGGCGTTAATCCAGATTACTCACCTCTGGAGAGAAGCCCGGGGTGCGCCTTTGAGACCGTATGTAAGGCAAATGTGAAATACAAATGTTGCCCTATTAACGCACTGTTTAGTAAACAATGAATTCATGCTATAATTATTTACACTATGTTTTTAACTTTTCACTATCTTTGACAAAGTCAGTAAGTTGATGGTTTGCCATAAAACAAAGCAATTAAAAGATACTTTGTCATAGCGTCACAGTAAATATTAGCAGTTGGAGTAGGTAGGTAATTACCCAATTTATCTATTTACGTTGTATAATTTATGGAGATTTTTATTTTGTAATACTTATGTAATCGCAACGAGTTCAAGTGTGACAGATAAAATTTTTCCAATGGGATTCAAAAATAATGTAGGTAAACAAATTGTTTTAAATATAAATATATATGAACTGAGGGAATATCTAGGTACCTACTACGAGAAATAAAAAGTGTATGCAGCTGGGTAGGTAGTCACACGCAAAATTTTGCTTAAATCGAATAAAAAATTTTCGTAACACAATTTTAAATATCTGTGATACTTAAAGTAAATTATTAACTAAAAATATAGGCACTTCTCGAATAAGAATTTTCATATATAGTTAGCCTAACCAAAATAAAAAGACAACCTTGAATTACGGTAAAAACTGACGAGATAAGTAAACTGTAATAAAATACATAAAGAGCTAAGCAATATGATGTAAGTATTCAGTAAAGCCTTGATGTTACCTTGTGTGGTGAGGTTGAAGGGCGGCCGCGTGAGGTCGGGGCACTCCACCACGGCCACGCTCACCGCCTCGAAGGTCGCCGTGAGCCCGCGGGAGAGCACTAGTGCAGAAATAAAAATTAACGACACTCAAATTTTGTTTCGATTGTGTGCATTGTTCAATATGTATGATGAGCATAATTCAATATGAATGAATGTTGTATGATGAAATGTTTTAATTCTTGTTTTTATTTTTGTTTCATACACATCCCTTTGGGGGTAGACAGAGTCCAAAGTTTTGAATATTTCTTAGACCACATTCAGTTTGATTAATTTTTGATAAAGGCCAATGAAACAAATTCTTTTACACTATTACTTAATCATATCTTCGAGGGGGTGTACTGTACACTCACCATCAGCAACTTCGGTCAATGGCGGCTTGTGAAAAGGCTTCTCCTTGATCGGCACTTGCGAATAGTCCACGCTCGCCATGCTGAAAAATTTTAAAGAGTGCAATAACTATAATTTCCAACAATTTTATGTCAAGTATTAGGATACAAGGTTTTTTTACTCCTGTTCTCAAAATAAGTACCTTCAGCAAGTTAAAATCAACGATCAGAAACTAAATCTGCGAACTGTGAATCAAGTACCGCTAGCTTTATTGAGGTTACAAGAACTCACGTAGCTTCTCACCTTACGAGCGGGGTCGCGGCGACCACAATACAAAACCACAATAGTACTCTCATTTGAGCTGTTTGCTTTTACTTAAGGTACACTTGCGATAAAGTGGACTACGAGAACTGGTTTCTCAAACAGGTTCCTATTTATACATAAACCAAAAGAGCGAAACTATTTACAATTGTCGAGTCCATAGAATAAAATGCCAATAATACTTGGTATTATTTGATAAATTATAAAGGTCAGAGGTACGGTACACATTAAAGTTAAAAAGTGATTCTGGTCGGATACCACGAGAAGTTAAATTCTACTTTGATTTTAATTAATAATTAATAATCAAATATAAAAATATATATAAAAAAATCGTTATTTAGACAACTCCAAATATTTTTATCCTGCCACCAACTACATTAACATAAAAATTAAAGTACTTACGTGTGAATTGTTCAAGTCAGTGGCGCGGTGACTGTAGTGACCTCTAAAGCACTAGTGACCACGCGATCTTTTGACGCCTTACAACAACAATATCAATAAACGTAACTCCGCACTCTCGGCGTTATCTGCCTCTGATTGCGCGGTTATCACAAAACTGTAACAATCA
This sequence comes from Amyelois transitella, assembly GCF_032362555.1. NCBI lineage: Eukaryota > Metazoa > Arthropoda > Insecta > Lepidoptera > Pyralidae > Amyelois > Amyelois transitella. Next base: position 12,858,685 of record NC_083508.1, on the reverse strand, counting down.
CTTCATATTGGACTTCCGATGGTTGACGGTAGATGGCGTCAATGCAGGTACATGGGTAGGATGTTAAACTTATTGAAAAACTGACAATAGCTATAGAAGCGGTGACAATGGACCCAATTCCGGTACCTGGAGAAGGCCAATACAAAATCTTTTGTTATCACATAACATTGTATTATTTATAATCGCTGTAACCCATTAGGTATAGAAAGAAAACTCAGGTAATTCATTTGGAAAGTACAACAACGCAGACGAACTGCAATAAATCAAACTCATAACACTCCTCTTTAAGATTGAGGGTTTATAATAAAACAACTAGTATATTTTAGTATCATTTATTGCTTTAGCGAATGTAAGTTAAAATAAATACGAAAGGAACAACTTAACGATTACGCTTAGAATAAATAAATAAATAAGCTCCTCGTTTTCAAAAGGACAGTTCAGCTTAAATAAAATAGACATTCAAATGGTACTTTGGTAAGAGACAAGCCTTTTGTTAAGGCTTTGACGGCGCGGCCACAGTCAATAATATATTGTTTGTGATCGCATTATATAGCAAATTAGTTAGACATAGTACATATCTACAAATAAATTGAAGATTTACATCAAAATAAAAACTAGAAATGTAACACAAAGCATATCACATACAGGTTCGTTATAAATCATGTAAAAGAGAAACATTATGAGTGGAAATAAATAAAATGTGACTGAGGTTATTCTATCAAACACAATAACGTACCACAACCTGTCACAAGCTGTCTTCAATGGCAGAATAATATGACAAATGAACAAATAATACAGTTTTAATGAGGTAACAAATGGATTAAATCTAAACAGAACATGATAATTTATTCGCCAATTCTTCCTTCACAGCCCTGGGCTCCGCCAACCGGCCACATATACAAAATATATATTTTACTCATATTTCACAGGTCTACCTACTACAATCAAAATATATAATCTGCGGACATCCACCAACATATGACATACACCAAAGTTTATACATTTACAACCTTTTTAATGTAATCAAAATTGAACTCTTAACAATTGTTAATAAGATTCTTTGAAAACATGAGAACAAAACTTTTTAAAGAATCAAATAAAAAATTTGTGTGTCCATTTCTCCCCACCACCATTTCCCGAGCCCCAACTCTTCACACCCAACAAACAAACCGACATACAACTACAAACTAATACTACATAATTACAGGATATCACAAGAAACCCAGGCAACGCCGGGCACACTAACATGTCACTTCACCATCGCTCGTTATGCTCAAATATACATAAACGTACATACAGACATTATTAGAGCGTTAACAAGGAGAGTCTTTTCAAACGAAATTAGTACAAAAATCTCAAAATCTATCCTGTTAATGATTACAAAATTTCTATTGAAAGTACTATTTCATAAAGACTTAAATTTAAAAAATTGAACTGTATTGAGTTACACATTTGATATACCTATTAGGTACAATTTTTTCAAAGGGCGCTGCACATAGTCTAATTGTAATTATAAATAAATACTTTAGCATTATAAGTACATAAATCACATGAAGTACTTAATAGGGAAAAACTAATGTTAAATATTGATTGTCTTTCTAATTGTCAGTCTTCTAATATATTAGGTACTCACATGAAGTCAACTACATCTACTACGCGGGAAAACCCGTCGTACATCGATATGGAAGCGTATAAATCGAGTGACTACAACAGTGATGCGTTTAAAAATTACATTATTTTAAATCGGGCACAGTATTACCAATTTTATAAGTGACACCGATGTTGTCTGCGCAGAAGTTTAATTTTGATACGGTGCGACAAAATTTGAAGTGTTCAACCTATCAGAGCGCGCCATCAGAACCCGCGAACTGAACTGTCAGCTGTTCTATTATGAAAGAGATAGCAGGTGATATTTAGTTTTTGGATTTTAAGTTTAAAGTACTTGTGTAATAAGGTCGTTATTTTATTGAGTTTTGATTCGGCGATAGATTGCGATTTTCTGCTCCGTCAAATGCCAAGGCGACTTATAAACGTGGTAGTACTGTAAGGTAAGTCAATTCATCGCTAGTCGTCTTGAGGTCGTGGTCTTAATATTAGTAAATTACAACAATAAATTTCGCCAGACAATAACTTTTGTTATTATTGCATTGCGTGTGGTAATAAATAAATAAATACTGCTTTTAGCGAAAACAGAAGTTTGAGATGCAAACAGCTAATAACTCAAACAGCATGACAGAGAGAGAGAGAGTGAGAGAGAGAGAATAATGTACAATATTTCAAATAAATTAATATTTTAGGAAATAATGGTTGGCCCATAATATAATTGTGATTTTTATGGCAAACTAATCTTCACGCGTCGACCTCAACACAACCAAATGTTTTAACACATTATTAGAAATGATTTAAGGACCGTTATTTTGATCATTTTGTTTCTTCTGTTTGAAACCAATTCCCATATTGGTTGAGTCTCGTTCGAGTTTCTTTGTCTTCGTTCGGGATATCGTTATGTTGTTGGGAATATAGATCATCCTTATATTTTTAAGATTTCAGTGTAAATTAGTCTCGAGGCCTTATTTGTTACCTGTAAACAAAATGGCAGTTGATAATGACGCTAAACGAGAGGAACTCGTCGTTTTTACGTTGGTCGCAATAAGGTGTAGAATTGAATGCGTAATTGTGATTCAATATGGGATAAGTTTTTCTGTTTCGAAGATCACGCGGGAGTGGCTTCGTATAAGGCTCCCCTCCCCCACACTGGGCGAATTCCGAGCTTCGTGGCTAGCTAGCACGTATCTACGCGGTGTGCACCTTCCTGTATGATGCACATACTGCAGTGTAGTTTGTACCGCCGTTTTTCTACACATGCGTTTTGGAAGCGGCAGTAGTTATAATTAGATATAAGTGATGTGACGTCAATAAGTGATATCTTGTATCCAATTTTGAAAATAAATCTATTCTATTCTATGCAGCAATGTTAGGTGGTGTGTCAACGCTACGTAGGCGCTCGGAAGACGCCTAAATGAGGGGGCTACAATCCTCGATTTTGTAGAGAGTAGCGAAACTGGGATAAATGTTTGGAGGACGACAATTTCGACTAGTCACTGGAGATCGGTTGCATACATTAGTTACTCGGCTGGCGGCTGTCGCTGCCTCACAGCTCGTGCGCCGCCTCCAGCAGCAGCTGGCGCGCGAGCGCGGCGCGCGTGGCCGCCCAGCCCGCCAGCGCCGCGCTGTCGCTGCCTCACAGCTCGTGCGCCGCCTCCAGCAGCAGCTGGCGCGCGAGCGCGGCGCGCGTGGCCGCCCAGCCCGCCAGCGCCGCGCTGTCGCTGCCTCACAGCTCGTGCGCCGCCTCCAGCAGCAGCTGGCGCGCGAGCGCGGCGCGCGTGGCCGCCCAGCCCGCCAGCGCCGCGCTGTCGCTGCCTCACAGCTCGTGCGCCGCCTCCAGCAGCAGCTGGCGCGCGAGCGCGGCGCGCGTGGCCGCCCAGCCCGCCAGCGCCGCGCTGTCGCTGCCTCACAGCTCGTGCGCCGCCTCCAGCAGCAGCTGGCGCGCGAGCGCGGCGCGCGTGGCCGCCCAGCCCGCCAGCGCCGCGCTGTCGCACTGCACGCGCGGCCGCCGCACGCCCTCCGCCGCGCCGCCGCGCACGGCCAGCTCCAGGTAGTGGCCCGCCTCCGTGCTCACCGCGCGGCACCACACCAGGTTGCTGCAACAGATACACAACATGGCAGTTGACATCTGCATTCACGAGACAATAGGTATCTAAACGCTATACAGGGTCGCAATTTAAAAAGTATGGAAATCCACTACAGCTTCTGCTCAGACCATTTTACATCAATAATTAGGAAACGCTCGGAGCGACGCCTCTCTCACCTGAGATGGGTCTCCATGACGACCTGCGGGCGCGCGCCGGCGGCGTGCTTGCACGTGATGATGCGCAGGTGGTCGCTGGACAGCAGCGCGCGGATGTCGTGCGGCGTGTCGCGCACGCAGCGGTAGGCGAGGAAGCGCTCCGAGTAGTCGTTGTTGTTGAGCGCGTACAGCAGCGCCGCGCCCTCGGCGGCGCGCGCGTCGTAGCGCGGCAGCAGCCCGCCCGGCCCGCACGCGCAGCGCGGCTCGCGCACGCGGGACGGGACCCACTTGTCCGATCTACGAGGTGGTATAAATTTTATTTTTATCATTTTACTTGTGCCCACAGCATCCTCATCCCGCCCTCGGGAATACGTTCGAAGTACAATTTACCGCGATTGACGATATCGAATTTTCTGCTTAATTTCATTTTATTTAGTTCACCATTACCAATTCAAGTGTGCACACGTCAATTTTGTTCCTTTATTAATAAACAAAATATTGTTTTATATCTTATCAAGATCATCAAGCTATCAAGAGGAGTCTCTGCTCCTACATGACCACTAGATCAAACAATATTGAACAATAGGAATGTGGACTGTACTCAAATAAGTATAAAATTTTACCACGAAAAGGTAGTTTCTATAGTAAAAATAATAAAAAACACAAGATTTTCCTCAAAAAACAAGGGATTATTTATTTTTTTTTATTTAATAAAATGTAATTAAATATTTCACCCTCAAGTCACGTGACAATGAACACCAATCAAAATGCGTGACGTCACGCGTTGCAATACAAGAATTTTCGCTGTCAAGTATTATGGTGTTTGTTGATATTTGGATCATATTATTACCGTGAGTTCCGTCCGATTATCTTTTTGAATAAATTTTTAAAGGCTTTCCCATAATGGAAAGTGGATATATTAAGGCAGATAGTTCAAATTTGCCAAGAATTGATTGCTTTACGGTGGCTAATTTCTTCGCAACAAATAGTAACTTCTGCTCTGTTAAATTTAGAAATGTGAAGTCATCCATGTAAGTAATATACTCAAGATACATTATTATAGCAATAGTAGGTATTTTTAACCTCGAAAAGGTAAATTATAATGATTTTTCCATATCATTGGCCAACTATAATGAAAGAACAAAACATTGTTTACATTATTTCTAACCTAAAAATTCGAGTTTTCGTCTTTGTAAACTTGAAGAGAAAAATTATTTTAATACAAGTAAATGTAACAAATATTATCAAACTTACATCAAAATGATCCTCACAGAAATACATTTTACTTTGTGTAGATACAAGTGCCGGATCCCGACGGGCTAATTGAAGCCACTTTTTTCGCATCGTTTTTGTACGTGGAACGTGAATAAACAGTTTTTCAGGTGTTTTAATAGTTGTACTTTTACACTGCGGCACCGCACAATATTTATAAAATTTTGAATTCATATTATTATCACACAACTACGAAATAACTATTCATTACATACAACTTCGACAATATTTTATAACGCGTGACGTCACAGCGGCCGTTTGACAGGTATCCGCGTTTTGGCGCGATATTTTAAATGGAATTTTAAATAAATTATTTTAAAGGAATTACTTGAAATAAAAAAATTATAATAAATAGTTTGGTTTATATTTGGTACTTATGCATGGTTTTAAACACTTTCCCAAAAATAGTCCACATCCCTATTCCTGATAATTTTTTTAGTTTAAATTTACCTCTGACAATACAAATACCGTGCAACAAAGACTCAAGGCATTACTTTAGAATTTTTTTTATATAACGCCCCTTGCTCTGCTGCACTTCCCCAAGGTATCAGCCACCTGTGTCCACACTGACCTCCTGCTGGTGTCTCTCAACGCGGAGGCGGTCTCGGTGGCCAGGTCCAGCACTCCGATGACCGGCTTGGTGACGGTGCCCACCAGCCCCTTGCCCACGCCCGCCAGGAACCCCGGCAGCCCTTCCTGAGTGGCGCCCTCGTAGCTGTGCTTCACCAGGGATGTCATGCCGCCTGCGAGGAGAACATAGGTATTTATTTGTGAAACCACACCATTATACAAAGATAAGGCAAAATACATAGATTCTTGTAGATTTCTACTGTGGCTATCAACCACGTTTACTAGAGTATGACGTCAATACATACATACATAAAATCACGCCTCTATCCCGGAGGGGTAGGCAGAGACTACCTCTTTCCACTTGCCACGATCTTAGCATACTTCCTTCGCTTCATCCACATTCATAACTCTCTTCATGCAAGCTCGGCGGTTTTGGGTACTTTTGACCAACTTTTGTATGATGTAATTTTTCAGTGATGCTGCGGCGGGTCTCCTCCCCGGGCCCCAGCGGCCCAGCAGCGCGCGCGACCTACCCAGGATGCCGAGGCCGAGCCCCCGCAGCCCCGCCGCGAGGTGCGCGCCGCGCGCCGCGCTGCGGATGCGGCGGCGGGTCTCCTCGTGCGCCTCGTCGCTCACCACGCGCTCCAGACCATCGCCGAGCGATTCTGCAAACACAACACCAATAGATAATATTCTTTATGATACCAAATAAAAATGAAAATGAACAAGGGACACTCTTTAATTCTAAGACTGTGAAGGCAGGTGCTGAAGAAAAATAGGCATAGTCAACAAAAAGTCAAAGCTAAGACAATGAAAGTAACAACGCGGGGACTTATTAAGGTACTTTCAAAAAACTTACCTGTAACTTTAGCAGCAGAATTGGAAATACCATGAGTCACGTTCTGCAGCAGAGCTCCCACATTCCCCTCAAGCAGTAGCCCAGAGACGCCCTCCGACACGTCCGCCACGAAACCCAGCGGGTTGCCCAGGAAGTCCACTGATCCCAGGATCTTGGCTGCCTGCCATTTTAGTTCCTACAAATAAAGATCATTCGTCAGTTTCCTTCCGAAATCTGAACAGGTTCCACTTAGAACAGATCTACCCGGTCTCACTTGGAACATGTCTGAATAGATTCAAAACAAGCGCTTGAAAAAAAAACTTATTGGATTTTTGACTATCTATTAACAATACAATATGGGCTTAAGAGCATCATGATAAACAAAATTCCAACTGACGGAACAGAATGTTCATTTACATTTTGATAGATAAAAGCTTTATTCACTATCACAATACATTTGTTGGACACATACATAATTAACAGTAATAAACAATGTGAATTTAAAGTTAAAATACATTAATGAAAAAAAAATATATACAGCAACTATCGCTAATGCGGCCCTTACGCATATTACACAGTCAGTACACGATAAAATAGAGAAGACAATTGGATTTAAGTGTCTAAGAAAGAATCGAAGTGGTAATCTACAACGTTTAAAAAAAGAAATAACTTACATCCTTGAAGTGTATAAGCAGCTGCCTGGCGAGGTAGCCGGCGCTGTCGAACACGTGCGCGCGCACGAACGGCTCGAGCTCCACCGCCGCGTCCTCGAACTTGATCAGCGTGAGCCCCAGCCGCCGCTTCAGCGCGCTCAGCGAGCCCTCCAGCTTGTTGGCCGTGCACATCGACAGCCGGATCTGTTCATGGGGAGGCATGATCACTGAGCGCCCGTTAAATCCACGTACGTACGTAGCTGATATTTGATAACCAGATTCGAATATGGTTTTTTTACAACCAGTTATTAAAATGGAATTTACTTGTCGTTTTTGTAACCATGTTTCATGATCAGTTACGAGAATGGTTTTTATTTACTCTGTTCATAACTGGTTGTTAATTCATAAATATTTTATCCACTTTTGTAGCTGATTTTACGAAAATAGTTTTATTAAAACATAATAATTTAAATATATACTATCCCACTGCAAGCACACATTTTTAGTGGTACAAATATAAAAAAAATATGGCAGACTTTAGCAAATCACTTATTTAAATATGTAATGCGTTTTGTCACCCCTTAATGTGGACTTTAAGTAAAACCAGTTATTAACCAGTATTATAGTTCATAGTGGTTTAAATTAAGGTTCACATTATTAGGAAGGCTTCGCCCGCCTACACCTTTTTCCAGATTAAGTAACAGGCGTGTGTGATATTAGTCTAGTATAACTGAAGTATGTATATATGACATCCTAGCTTTTCTGTAGTTGATACAATAGAGAGATGAACACAAAATAATTAGAAAAATCACAATAAATAAAAATAACACACAAAATTTCATTTATCTAAATGTCAAACTAGCGTAACACTTCGAACATCATACCCAATTTGAATAAAAACAATCTTAAATAGCTGATGTCTTTCTTAGCGGATGTAAATAAATATAGCCGCACAGACACACTACTGAGTGTTCTTTTTCTATTTAAAAAAACCGCTCGTGTTTTACAGAATAAGACTACAATGGTGTACGGGCTCAAAGGAGAATTTTAGCATAGAAAAACCTGCTACCTCCTTTCGTTTCTGTTGACAATCGGAACAAAAAGAAATTAAATGTCACATTCACACTGACTTGAAAGTTAAGACGTAAGTAATAAATAAATAAATAATACGGGGCTGGTGTTTTTATTCCGGTAATGCTTCTCCTAAAAAGATCCTGTTTTAAAACAGTCAGGATGTCGTCGCCTCGATACTGATTCTGGACATCTGTTACCAGGTATCAGATGACAGCCTTCAGTTTAATGATTATGCTGGTTTTCACATCATCATCGAGGAGCTAAAGAACTTGCTTCATGTAGATTTGGGTGCGGTCTGGGTACCTACCTGGCTGGGCACGATCTGAATCAGCGCGAAGTAGTAGCGCGTGGCGTGCAGCGCGGTCAGCTCGTCCAGCATCCGCCGCGTCTCGTAGTCCGCCTCGTCCGGTTGCTCGCGCGCACTCTCCTCTTCGGGGTCCCAGGCCCACTCCCACAGCTTCAGGATTAACCTGTACAAAAAAACCGAAATAATTCTTTAATTATACAAATGCATTTTGTCCACGGTGTGAATTTCAAAGTAGGAATCGATTGGCAAATTTCTTTGTTGATACGATTCAACTGGACTTTTCTTAGTTCTCGGCTCGTTCAAGGCGGAAGTAGAAGGCGCGGTATCTGCTGCACGCCCAGCGTCTGATAGAGCGGCTCACCTCTCCTCCAGGCGCACGGCGAGCGGCCGCAGCGCCAGCACGAGGCGGCGGAAGTAGAAGGCGCGGTATCTGCTGCACGCCCAGCGTCTGATAGAGCGGCTCACCTCTCCTCCAGGCGCACGGCGAGCGGCCGCAGCGCCAGCACGAGGCGGCGGAAGTAGAAGGCGCGGTATCTGCTGCACGCCCAGCGTCTGATAGAGCGGCTCACCTCTCCTCCAGGCGCACGGCGAGCGGCCGCAGCGCCAGCACGAGGCGGCGGAAGTAGAAGGCGCGGTATCTGCTGCACGCCCAGCGTCTGATAGAGCGGCTCACCTCTCCTCCAGGCGCACGGCGAGCGGCCGCAGCGCCAGCACGAGGCGGCGGAAGTAGAAGGCGCGGTATCTGCTGCACGCCCAGCGTCTGATAGAGCGGCTCACCTCTCCTCCAGGCGCACGGCGAGCGGCCGCAGCGCCAGCACGAGGCGGCGGAAGTAGAAGGCGCGGTATCTGCTGCACGCCCAGCGTCTGATAGAGCGGCTCACCTCTCCTCCAGGCGCACGGCGAGCGGCCGCAGCGCCAGCACGAGGCGGCGGAAGTAGAAGGCGCGGTATCTGCTGCACGCCCAGCGTCTGATAGAGCGGCTCACCTCTCCTCCAGGCGCACGGCGAGCGGCCGCAGCGCCAGCACGAGGCGGCGGAAGTAGAAGGCGCGGTATCTGCTGCACGCCCAGCGTCTGATAGAGCGGCTCACCTCTCCTCCAGGCGCACGGCGAGCGGCCGCAGCGCCAGCACGAGGCGGCGGAAGTAGAAGGCGCGGTATCTGCTGCACGCCCAGCGTCTGATAGAGCGGCTCACCTCTCCTCCAGGCGCACGGCGAGCGGCCGCAGCGCCAGCACGAGGCGGCGGAAGTAGAAGGCGCGGTATCTGCTGCACGCCCAGCGTCTGATAGAGCGGCTCACCTCTCCTCCAGGCGCACGGCGAGCGGCCGCAGCGCCAGCACGAGGCGGCGGAAGTAGAAGGCGCGGTATCTGCTGCACGCCCAGCGTCTGATAGAGCGGCTCACCTCTCCTCCAGGCGCACGGCGAGCGGCCGCAGCGCCAGCACGAGGCGGCGGAAGTAGAAGGCGCGGTATCTGCTGCACGCCCAGCGTCTGATAGAGCGGCTCACCTCTCCTCCAGGCGCACGGCGAGCGGCCGCAGCGCCAGCACGAGGCGGCGGAAGTAGAAGGCGCGGTATCTGCTGCACGCCCAGCGTCTGATAGAGCGGCTCACCTCTCCTCCAGGCGCACGGCGAGCGGCCGCAGCGCCAGCACGAGGCGGCGGAAGTAGAAGGCGCGGTATCTGCTGCACGCCCAGCGTCTGATAGAGCGGCTCACCTCTCCTCCAGGCGCACGGCGAGCGGCCGCAGCGCCAGCACGAGGCGGCGGAAGTAGAAGGCGCGGTATCTGCTGCACGCCCAGCGTCTGATAGAGCGGCTCACCTCTCCTCCAGGCGCACGGCGAGCGGCCGCAGCGCCAGCACGAGGCGGCGGAAGTAGAAGGCGCGGTATCTGCGGAGCGGCGCGCGCTGCACCTCCAACGCCGCGTGCAGCGCGGGCACGCTGTCGCTGTCGCGCGACGGCAGGCAGTACAGCAGCACCGGGCTCGGGGTGCCCAGCAACTGTCAAAAAAATAGTTCAAAAATCATACATGTTTATGTTTGGAATGAAAGCAATTTTATGTAAAGTTTTACTAAAAGCTCTGTCGGTGTAAGAGCATTCAATGATCGAATGCCCAGAATAGACATCGCAGATAGAAGATACTCCTGTGATCAAGAAATATTTCAACAACAAACGCGAGTGTGAAGCCGCTCGTAATTATTGGTGCGGCACGCCCTCGCTCTGTGTCCACGCCCACCTGGTTGTCCCACTGCATGTGCCTGACAGCCAGCGAGACGGCGAGCTGGTCGGCGAGCGCGCAGTCCACGCGCAGGCCGGCGAACACCGCGTGCACCAGCTCGCCGGCCGGCGCGCGCGCCACCAGCGACACGCCCAGCCCCGCCAGCGACACGCGGCACGCCCACTCGCGGGTGCTGCCGCACGGCGGCTGCTCAGGCTGCTCCAGGCCTTCGATCCAGTCGGACTCCTGTACGAGTGATAAATTAGACGGTTGAACTCTTTTAAAATCTGATTAGAAAATTGGAAATACACAAACGAGAAATACAAACATTTTGTCTTTGTAAATATAATCAATATCTATGTCGATAAAGTATATATCTTAATCAAGACATGAGGATTATTTTTATTTATATAAAGTTCTCACCGGCGCTTTATGGTCGTGTATACGAACAAGCCTCGTGGGGCCATCAGCACACAGCGTGACCTCTAGCCGGCCGGAGCCGGGGCGCAGAGTATGCCACGACACGGCCTGCTCTCGGGGCACGCCTGACCCACGGGTTGCTCCAGATAGACCCAGCACTACGCGACTGCCTAAAATAATAATATTTGGTTTAAAATTAATAATATCAAAAAATGAATACTAACAGAAACCGGCACATTATAACGATATCGTCGTCCAGATAATTCCAATATGTATAGGTATTATCAATCTTTCTCGACATATATTGTTTACAATATAAAATATAATAGTAATTTAAATCCGAAAGAAATCATAAGCATTCATAATTGGGTCTATTTTTGCAAATACGGAAACACAAAGACTTGATTTCGGATCAACTTGATTTGATGAAATGCACCAACCAGGTCAAGGATGGTAAATAATATTTAGGTAAAGTTAATTGTTTCACAATTCAGTATATTATACCTGGAGTGAGCCCCATGAGCCCGTCCGAGGGCTGCACGCAGAGGTTGGCGTGCACGCAGGCCATGCGGCCGTCGGCGGTCAGCCTCCAGCGCTGGGTGGACGCCCGACGCGGGTCCGCGCGGCGGAGCACCAGCGCGCTGGCTTGCTGCGGGCGAGGGGCTGGCTCCTCGATGTCTAGCACCTGAACACATCACAAAATAACCATTTGAACAAGCAGAAAATAATTTTGGACAACACAATGAAGATAGCTAAAAAACTAATTATCATGTAGGAATGGACCAGAAAACGGAGTTAATATAATAATTCTTTGTTAATGCAATGTTACCATAGCGTGTGGCGAGAGAACGGCGTCGTCGCTCAGCAACGCGTCCGTTGGCTGCGGTGGCGAACTTCCTTCGTGAATCAGCTGATCATTCGGACCACGCCGCCACAGTTGTGATCTGCAATTTTACGGTATAACTATACTACTAGCTAATGAAACAAAACATTGAGCGAATTAAATCAATAATTTGGGTCCTTGATCATTAGTATTAAATCATAAACATAAAAATAATATGTAATACAATACCTGTCTCCATACCGCTTCTTTCCCAACACTACTCTTGTTGAACCTAAGGGCACTTCAAGCACCAGTACATTCTCATCATTATTAGCTCCTGGTAACACCGCGCTGGAGAACACCACATAGATGAAGTTCTGGTAGAGCAGCTGGTGCGCGGCGCCCAGCTCGTCCAGCTGCAGGGCGGTGCGCGGGCCGCCCGGCGCCCGCAGCGAGATCGCAGCGGCGCCGTCCGGTTCGGGCAGAGCCCAGCGGATGGACGCGTGAGCACCCACTACGCTCTCTTCGGTGCAGCCCACCTGGTGAAGGGCGAGGAAGGTGTTATAAATACCAAACACAGGTTTTAACGCACGCATACCATTTTATTGTCGTGGTTTCAGCGTTATGCTGCTTTTTAGCAGCCGGTCATGACCACGGCCGTTCAAACGCGGTACACGACAACGAAATTGCAATGAAAAAGTTCTATAGTAGAAAACATACATTCAGAACCTCCAGAGCGGATCTCTTTGCGAGTTGCAGCGCACGTAAACATTGCGCATCGCATTATATAACTTATTTTAAAAGACATAAAAAAAAAAATATCTGACAAATAAAAATCTTCAATAAAACGGATTATAATTTTATTTACGTTAAAAAGATTCTGTCTAAATTAAGAAATTTTAAGTCAATACAGTGATGTAGTTCCTTGGCCGCCTACTAGATGGCGTTGTATGCAAAATACATCGCGCTATGGTTACGCTTATGTAAAACACTTATATATCGTGACGATTCAAATAAATAATCTTTCCTACCACATCCATCGAGTTTTACTTGAAGCATTCTACCGACGCGACATCTGGTGCCGAAACCCGGGAAGAAAAGGACTTTAAAAAATTGTGAGTAAAGTGAACTAATAGTGATCAGTGAATGAAAAATTACAAGTGTTGTGCCGGACTTAGAAAATTCGCAAGTGTTAGAATTTAAACATAGTCTCTGGAGTGAAATATTGACTTAGAAAAATTACGTGTCTCAGGACTTAGTCGTTTTGTGATCATTGTAGACTTAGAATAATTTGCGATTTTGGGACTTAGAAAAATCGTTGGCATCTTGGACTTGTAAAATTTTTGTGTTTTGAACATTGTTTTCGTCGCTTGTTTTTTTTCTTTTGCGCTAATGCTGGGACTTAATAATTTAAATTACCTGTTTGAAGCTTCTGCTTACAAAGTATATTAACCTTTTCCTGAGTGCTAACTACAGCTGATGAGCAAGATGGATAAGTTACTAGCCAGACAAGAGGCACGTTTTGAGAGGCTGCTTAAATCGTATTCAAACTATCGAAAATCACCAAAAGAGAGACTAACTGTGAGTTACATTGAATCAAGACTGGAGAGCCTTGAAAAGTTATGGCTGGAATATTTTGAACAACATCTGGATGTATACTCTGATGCTACTAGTGAACTTAAGTCTACACATGATTATTTTCTTAATGATAAAATGTCTGTTGTTGAAGATACTTACACCGAGTATAAATCAAAACTGAAGGAGGATTTAAATAGTCGTTCGCCAAAACAACAAGCTAACCGCTCGTCGTCACCATCCAAGCCAAGCTGTGAAGTGAAATTGCCCCGCATTCAACTACCCACATTTTCGGGAAATTATGAAGAGTGGCAATCTTACTACGACATGTTTACATCGGTTATTCATAATAATGCAAGTCTGTCAGCGGTTCAAAAACTTCACTATTTAAAGGGCAGCTTGACAGGTGAACCAGCAAATCTCTTAAAAAATTTGGCTACTACAGATGCAAACTACGCGGAAGCTTTTGCACAACTATCTCATCGGTACAACAATAAACGCTATAACTGTAATGAGATTATGAAACGCTTGTTTGGTCAAAAAATCTTAAGTTCAGAATCTGCTTTAGGAGTAAAGCAACTTCTTGACACAACTAATGGTTGCTTGAAATCCTTAAAAAATATTGGAGTTGATACTGAGAACTGGGATACTATTGTTAATTATCTAGTGATCTCGAAGCTCGATCAAGAGTCGCGTAAACTATGGGAGATGGATATCGGGAAAAGCGAATCGGATGACTTACCATCATGGCAACAATTAACCAGTTTTCTAGAGAGTCGATTTCGCACATTGGAAATGACAGAAGTCAGTAAGTCGGCTGTTGTTCACAAATCAAACCCAACAAAAGGTAACGTTACACAAGTTTCGAAACAAAAATCATTTCATGCTGCAGTACAAAATAAGAGTGCGTCTAATGAGTGTAGAATGTGTAAAGGACAGCATTTTTTATATCAATGCAAGCAATTTGCCCAACAATCTCCTGAAGAGAGATCACAATATGTTCAATCGGAGAGATTGTGCTATAATTGCTTAGCACCAACACATGGAGTAAGGAGCTGTCATCAATCGACGTGTTGTCGACGTTGTGGTAGGCGTCATCATACGTTGTTGCATATGAACAGATCTCAAGAACCTAAATCTGAGTTAGACGAACAAAAGGATGTTCTAGCAATCAACGGTTCTGAGACCAAAGTTGTAGCGCATTTTGCAAAAGAGAGTCAACAAACAGTGCTTCTGGCTACTGCTATAGTCAGAGCAAAATCAACAAATGGCTACTCCCAAAATATTCGTGTATTAGTGGATCAAGGATCTGAAGCTTCCTTCATCACTGAAGCGACAGTGCAAGCATTAGGCCTTAAACGAAGTCCGGTTAGTGGTCTGGTGTCAGGTGTAGGGGAAGGTCAAACAAGAACAAAAGGCATGGTCTTGTTAAGTTTAGAGTCACTTCATGATCCAAAATTCTCTGTGCAGGTAAAAGCTTTTATTTTAAGTACGTTAACTTCATTCCTTCCTTCTGCTAAGTTTTCAATCCCAAATTGGACAGATATAGATAACTTGCCACTAGCTGATCCAAAGTATGGATCACCAGGTAGAATTGACATGATTTTAGGAGTTGATGTACATGGTGAGATCTTGAGAGAAGGACTTCTAAGACATCCGACAGAAAATTGTTTGATTGCGCAAAATACTCAATTTGGTTGGGTTTTTTCAGGTAGATTACAAAAGCAGGAAGATCTTGTCAATAATAGATTGATTAGCTTACACATTCAATTGGATACAGATCAACTGTTGAAGCAATTTTGGGAAATTGAAAGGGAGCCTGATAGCATTAGTAAGAAACTTACAAGGGAGGAACTTAGATGCGAGCAAATCTATGAGGAGACAACCGTGAGAGACAATGATGGGCGTTATATTGTGAGATTACCGTTTAAAGGTCCAAACCCTGAATGTCTACATGGTAAAACCAAAACTATAGCTCAACGAAGATTTCAATTCTTAGAGAGAAAGTTCGTTAAACAACCTTCGTTTTATGAAGGCTACAAAAAGGCTATAGAAAATTATTTAGAACAGAACCACATGGAGCATATCACAGATAAAAGGCAGATCGATGATGAATTGGTGGTTTACCTGCCGCATCATGCGGTGGTCAGAGAAGACAAAGAGACGAGTAAGATGAGGCCAGTATTCGACGCGTCATGTAAGGGAGTCAATAATATCTCTCTAAACGACAATCTCTTAGTGGGTCCCAAGTTGCAACAAGACTTACGTCATATATTAATGAGATGGAGATGCCACCGCATATGTATTGTGGCAGATTTGTCACAGATGTATCGTCAAATCCGTGTAGATCAAAGGGATACAGATTTTCAAAGAATCCTTTGGAGATCGGATCCTAATCAACCGATACAACATTACAGGTTATTGCGGCTGACGTTTGGAACTGCCTGTGCGCCATATTTGGCGGTAAAGACCCTGCAACAGTTAGCGAAGGATGAGAGATCAAATTACCCTAGAGCGGCTGAAATTACGCTAAATGACTACTATATGGACGATATGCTTACAGGTTGTCAAAGAGAGGAAGAAGCAGTAGAGATATTCGAGGAAATGACGAAATTGATGGAAGCAGGTGGATTTTCATTGCAGAAATGGTGTAGCAACAGTACATCACTGATAAACCATATCAAGGAAGAGATACGTGATAAAAGTCATGGTTTCACTTTCAAAATTAATGAGACTGTCAAGGTTCTTGGTATACAATGGAACAAATCTACAGATAACTTTGAATACGCACTAAACTTGCCAAACACAGATGAAGAATCAGTAACTAAAAGAAGGGTTTTGTCGGACGTGGCAAGGTTATATGATCCTATGGGATGGATAGCACCCGTTGTTGTTAAAGCAAAGATATTCATACAGAGTTTATGGAAGTCGGGACTATCATGGGATGAACCATTACCATCAGATCTACTAGCAGAATGGAACGCCTTTAAAAATGATCTCTGTAATATAAAAAGTATCGTAGTTCCAAGGTGGTTAAATACTAACAAGGATGGAGATGTAGAGCTACATTCATTTGCTGACGCATCACAAGCAGCTTATGCTGCGGTGGTATACATCAAAGCTGTCGATAAGGATGGAAACATTTTCGTGAATCTAATCACAGCTAAGACAAAAGTTGCCCCAGTTGAAAAGCTCATCTCAATCCCGCGATTGGAATTATGTGCTGCGGTGTTGGCTGCCAAATTGATAACCGAAGTTGCAGAAATCATGTCAGTTCCCAAAACTCGTCGGTTTTGCTGGTCAGATTCCACAGTGGTATTGGCATGGCTTCGAGGAGAGCCAAGTAGATGGAACACATTTGTTAGTAATCGGGTTTCAGAAATCCTGACCATGTTAGAAAGGGATCAATGGGGACACGTCAGCACTGATCAAAATCCAGCGGATTGTGCATCCAGAGGTACACGAATTTTAGATCTCGCAAATAGTAAGTTGTGGTGGCATGGTCCACATTGGTTAGAAGAACAAGCACAATACACAGTTGGATTAGTCAATGATGATTTTGATACTGAAGAAGAGTTGAAACCAACTAAGTCATTTAACACAGTCATTAAACCTAATGAAGAGTTTGAGTGGAATCGGTTTTCGTCATTATCTAGAGCATTACGAGTTTTATCTTACTGTAGAAGAATTTTGAAGTTGAAGACGCCAAAAGATCAAAGGCAAAACCTACCTACTTTTATCACGGTTGCTGAAATGAATGAAGTGCTGCAAATATGTATAAAGGAGACTCAAAAGGCTTACTTTTCTGACGAAATTAAGCAACTCACGAAAAATACCCAGGGAAATGTAGCAAAGAGAAGTCCGTTGTACACTCTTTGCCCTATTTTCGATGGAAATAGGGTCTTAAGAGTAGGCGGTCGAATTCATGAAGCATCTGTTGGTTACGACAAGCGTCATCCTATAATATTGCCTAGTGAGAGTCATCTCACTAAGTTAATAGTCCGTGACGCCCATATAAGAACGCTTCATGGGGGGCCTCAGATTATGTTAAACTTTCTACGGTCAAAGTACTGGATAATTCGTGCTAGAGATTTGGCTAAACAATGCTATCGAAGTTGTACGGTGTGTTTAAGATATTCTCGTCAAAATAATAATACCTTGATGGGCCAACTTCCTCCGATTAGAGTCAAACCAGCCAGAGCTTTTGAGGTATCTGGTGTTGATTTTACAGGCTATATTAACATACGCTTTTCACCAGGACGAGGCTCAAAAACTTACAAAGGCTATATTTGTCTTTTCATTTGCATGGCATCGAAGGCGATTCATCTGGAAGCAGTATCCGATTTAACGGCACAAGGCTTTATAGCAGCATTTCGACGTTTCGTATCGAGGAGAGGCCATTGCAAAGAACTTTACAGTGACAACGGCACTAATTTCATTGGTGCCGATAAAGAATTAAGATCCATGTTTAATAAGGCAATTTCACAACTCCCAACAAATATTGCTCAACTCTTAGCAGAGGAAGGAACGAATTGGCACTTTATCCCTCCTCACGCCCCAAATTTTGGCGGCTTGTGGGAAGCCGGCGTGCGGTCCGCGAAGGCACACTTAAAAAGAATTTTAGGTAACTCCACAGCTACTTTTGAAGAGCTGTCAACTATACTCGCTCAAATTGAAGCGTGCTTAAATTCGCGCCCTCTGTCCTATTTAAGCGACAATGCCAGTGACCCCTTACCTCTTACGCCAGGACACATTTTAGTAGGTGAACCTTTAATTATGATACCAGATGAAGATTACACAAAGTCAAATATTTCGGGTTTACAAAGATGGAAACTTGGCCAAAAATTGGTCAATGATTTTTGGCGAAAGTGGTCTGATGAGTATTTAGTATCTTTAAATCAACGGTACAAGTGGGTCAATAAGAGGTCTGAACCCGAAATAAATGATGTTGTGATAATTAAGGACCATAATTTACCCCCAGCAAAGTGGTTGCTAGGAAAAATAATAGAGAAGCATCCTGGTAAGGATAATGTTACGAGAGTCGTGACATTAAAGACTGTAAATGGTTGTTGTAAGCGACCTTATAATAAGCTGTTCGTCTTACCTAAATCGGATGATCTATCCTAAATATTGCTAAATGTATTGTTCAGAGCTAGTTAGATATGTAGTTTATTTTTTTGCACCGCACACTACTTTTAAGCCAAAGGTATCACGGTGGGCGGATTTTATGTCTTATTTTTTTTTCTATGTTCCAATTCATTTGTAAACTGACTGTTTGCGTGGATTACTTATTGTTTGTGTAACTAAATAAAAGAAAATTGTAGTATTATTGAAGTACTTGTATTGTAAGTAGTAAAGCTGTTGTGTTTTAAAGGACGAGGTCCTTTGGTGGGCGGAATGTCTAAATTGTTAAGAAATTTTAAGTCAATACAGTGATGTAGTTCCTTGGCCGCCTACTAGATGGCGTTGTATGCAAAATACATCGCGCTATGGTTACGCTTATGTAAAACACTTATATATCGTGACGATTCAAATAAATAATCTTTCCTACCACATCCATCGAGTTTTACTTGAAGCATTCTACCGACGCGACAGATTCTAAAACGTTACCTGGTGGAACATGATGGAGACGGGCGAGTAGTTGTCGATGCGCAACGGTGGTGGTGCGCTGTCCGCGTCCGTCAGCACCACGAACATGGTGGCGCCCTGGCACACGATCTCTACGCGGATAAGCTGGTAGCTGCCACCGCTCTCCCTGGAAGTTAATAAAGGCACAAAGTTAGCATGTGATCTTAAAACATAAGGAATGATACTCCTGAACACCTGCCACAATCGAGTCTGTTAAGATTCCACGCGGAATAAAAGTTTTGCATTTAAGAATTTGTAAGTGATACCTAACTACATTAAATGAATTTTGTTTAATTAGATTTAGTTTAATTTATGGTTTTAATATTAGTTTTTATTGAACACAATGTAACCCAGTGACCTGCAGGCTAGATGCAGCGCCCTGGGCGCGTCGAGGCGCACGCCCGCGGACCAGGCGGTGCGCGGCTGCGCGTGCGGCGGCGCGCCCAGCACGCGCACGCTCAGCAGCCGCTCGCGGTCGGCGCGCGCCCAGTGCCACGGCAGGTAGCAGCCCGCCACCGCGCTCACGTGCGTCGCCGTCGCGCCGGGGTCCGACTGCGAACAGTGTTACACTCACTCACAACACCATACATACATAGGCAGGTATAATCTACGTCAAGAGACAAAGCCAAAAGTCTCGCAAAGACTGAAACGCCACGCTCAACTGTATAACTTAAAAGTGGAATTTAAATTAAAATAGTAAAACAAATTCACAACAAACACTATGTTTATTCAGTCCCGGCTCCCTTAATTCTGGGAGCCCCAACACGTGAGGCAACACGACGGGTGGCTGCGAAAGGCGCGGGTGTGTTCCGACTGACATTCAACACACTCCACCGTTTTTCCTTAAGCGCACGCATTATAATTAGTTCAAAAGATAAACTTTGGATTTTCCCTTAAGTCGATGATCTAACAATCTCTCACTAACTTTAACAACTAACTGCGCGCTAGTCATTTCCTTTCAATCTTCGTCACATATCATTATTCAAACAGAATACAAAGAATAATAATGACAATATTGCGGTGAACAGGGATGTGATGACATACCAGAGTGGTGGCGGTGCACTTCTGCGAGAACTGCAGGTGGTGGGAGGTGTTGTTGTGCAGCTGGTATCGCGGGGTGAAGGTCACGATGTTGGTGTGGCGGTAGCGCCCTCTGCCGGCACGAACGGACACCCCGAGGGCGAACTCCCGCTCCTCTGAGTCGCAGCGACCCACCAGGCGCTTCACAAACGTGCCCGGGCCCAGCCCGAACGGGGAACACCACTGGAATGGAAATAAAGACGGTTAAAATTTATATAGTGCCGTGTGGTTCCCGGCACCAATACAAAAAAGAATAGGATCACTCCATCTCTTTCCCATGGATGTCGTAAAAGGCGACTAAGGGATAGGCTGACAAAGTTGGGATTCTTTTTTAGGCGATGGGCTAGCAACCTGTCACTAGTTGAATCTCAATTCTATCATTAAGCCAAATAGCTGAACGTGGCCATTCAGTCTTTTCAAGACTGTTGGCTCTGTCTACCCTGCAAGGGATATAGACGTGACCATATGTATGTATGTAAAATTTATTTTAAATACATTGGAATTTATTTTAAATACATTGGGATTCTAATCTTAGGCGATGGGCTAGCATCCTGTGACTATTTGAATCTCAATTCTATCTTTGAGTCGGGCAGCTGAGCGTGGCCTTTCAGTATTTAGATGACTGTTGGAGATATAGATGTGATTTTATGTTTATGTTATGCTTAGCGTACAATTCAATTCGCTGGTTCAAATGGCGCGCTCTGATCGACTCAACCGCACAAATATTTTCACATACATATAATCTTGTCTGCTGCAGTGTAGTTTGTTCCGCCGCTTCTTCTACACATGCGCTATGTACGCGGTAGTAGTAGCAATTAGATTTAAGTGATGTGACGTCAATAAGTGATTTTGATTCCCCACAAGATAAACAGAACCCGCCGATACTTCGACGGGACTTATCAACGAGGCAGTCAGTACCTGCACGGAGTCGGCGCGGCCGCGGCCGAGGCGCGCGGCCAGCGTGGGCGCCGCGTCGGCCGAGGCGAAGGCGAACAGCAGCGGCGCCACCATGCGCGCCACCTCGTGCTCCGCGAACTGCCCCGCCGCCTCGCCGGCGCCGCCCTCCGCGCGGAACACCAGCGGCAGCCCCGTGCGGTTCACGAGCCAGTATGCGGCTGACACTGACACCTGACCAGTTTTATTTTCATTAGAAGACCAACAGCTGTCACGATTATTAACAAACTAAGGACCCGAAGGATATCTGTTGCTAATGTGATGGACGTATAAACAATTTACCTGACCGCAATAACTTAACGTAAGAATCGAATAATGTAATGACTCTTCAGACAAAATCGCATCGTTCTCTAGAATAAAAAAAAATGGCAAAGTAGGCAAACTATTTCGAAATGATTCTCAACCACTCTATAAGGCTAATATGGTTAGCGCTAGGCTAGGCAAAACGGGCGCAATGAGATAGTTGCGATATGAAATTTAAAGTTTCAAAAAAATTTGTATCTTTACTGGCACGTTCCCAGACACTCTGTAGCGGGAGCGATAATTAGGGTTTAACCGCCACCAAAGGGAACATCTTCGGCCAGGCTAGGAAGCCTGGGGTGAAGCCTGGGGAACCGCGCGACAGACGATGTTGAGTCGGAGGTTGTATTAATACTTTAATCCGTGAAATCTTTGTTTGCGCGATTTAGATTTAACGCTGCTATTGGCTGAGCGCATCAATTTCTTCGCGAGAATTGACAGTTTCACTTCCGAACAATTTCCCTCACCTTAATACCATCGGTCTTGCTGTGCTGGACCCTGGCATTAAGATACAGCCTTCTCCCCTTTGTGTCCCTCAGTTTGAGCCGCGCCGCGAACGAGCCGGCGGCGGCGCTGGCCGACACCGCCAGCGGCGACGACCAGCCGAAACCTTCCAGCTTCACGCTCAATTCTACGCCTTCCTCCACGTTCACCTGGGGAAAATACACACATCTATTATTCTAAACACGATTGTTATATATATAAAAAAATTGCGCGTGTGGCATTCGATTAGATATCGATTCGAATATATTTCCACCAAGAAAATGATTGGGAGATGGAAATTCTTTTGCTCGATCTTTCGAACCACATCGATTATGAGTAGGAAAGGGTAAATATCTCGCGTTTCGAGGTGCGTGTGTATATTGACAGAAAAATCACATACTACCTACATCTATTTTGGTCATTGGTCCTTCGAGCCGGATGGATTAGTTTGGTTTAATTGACTGATAGAATAGCATCAGTTAATTATACATAAGATTTTTGTAGCTACATACCTCGTGAAAGGGGCGCGTGTCGCCCGCAGCCAGCGCGTGCTGAGCTTGCTGCGTGCTGTCAGGCTGGCAGCAGCGGTACTGCAGCTCCAGCGGCAGCAGGTTCTCCAGCCGCAGCGCCGGCACCAGCGTCAGTGTGTGACCCGCTACCGGCGACCCTCGCTCCGGGGGGAACGGTTCGCGAACTATCGAGCAGCAGAACCTGAGCACAATGCAAATAATTTTAAACAAAGCCAGAAAATTTCTCTATTTAATTAACACAGAAACGAAGAATAAGTCGAAATAAGGTTTTATTCCCGTCTCGATTATATGGTTAAAAAATAAGAGCAAAGTTCCCATATTAAGATTTTAGTAGAAGTTACCTATATACATGGTCGGGAGGCGCGCGGCACTCGTAATGCAGCAGCTGCGCACCGCCAGCGGAGGCTGACCTCCAGTCGATAGCGGCGGGCGCGGGCGGCGTGGCTCTAGTATCTCTGGCCGCCAGCGCGGGGCCCAGGACGGGCCGCGTCCACAGCGCGCCGGGCCGAGCGGACAGTGGAGCGGGCCACGTCGCCCCCGCCGGGACTTGAGCTGAGCGCCACGTGCTGCTCACACTACTCCATTCGCCTGTTTGAGACAATTTAAAATTATCATTCATAAAGGGTATTCAACTAATGTTTACAATTAAAATAAAATTATAGAAAAGACTGGGTTAACCTCACATTAGCACCCGGGCACTTAACAGTCACATATTGACATGAATACGGTACAATTTATTGTCATTAACAAAACATGAAAAACGAAACTATTCTAATCATTAGTCTCATTATTTTATTCTCAGTTTGTCACTGCATTTGAAGCACTGTGCTACACTGCGCGTAGGAGGGATGAGTCTGTTCTATAATAGGGATAATTCTTAATTCTACGGAATTATACCATCGAAGTTTTACAAATAATGTTTTCGCCACTACAGTCAAAGGAACACAGACAATGATATAGGACGGGACGGATCAAAGGAAGGGTGTAGGAGTTACCGCAGTAGACTTGTATAGGTCGAAAGGCGCGCAGGAGGGCGGGGCGGGGCGCGGCCGCGGGCGGCAGCAGCGGCGCGGCGCACGCGCGCGCGCCCGCCAGCCGGGCGCTGCTGGCGCGCACGAGCGCCGCCGAGCACCACGCTTCTGGCCACTGACGGCCTTCTACATATGTGAACATATCTTTATTTTGTTGAGGTTTTCTGTGTGAAGACGAATGAAAAAGTAGACACCTCCAATGCAAAATATATAAAATAGGATGAGAAGATTTTAACTGCCGAACGTATTAGGTTGATATGTTGTTTCGCGATGATTATATTTGTATCAAAGATTAAGCTGTATTCACGTGTGATGTCACATCAGCTCTATTTATGTTTTCGGTAGAAAAATATTAAGAAAATGGATAATTACAAGGTAAATGCATCGGGAAATGTGAAGTCTACTGCGGTAAAATATAAATATCAGTATTTAAAAACCTTTTTTGAAACCTGTAGACCAGCAGCGCCAACGCAGCCTCCATTACCGCCATCTTGTTATTGACCTCATTACCTAGTTTACTTCTGCTTTCTTGAGAAGCATACCCCACCGCACTATCACCAGCTTGCAAGCTTCTTCCAGAAATATTTCAAAAATCAAGAAACAAGTCTAAAACAGTAAAATATGTCGTAGAGTAACCTTTGGGAGGGGCGTAGTCGACTCTCACGTCCACGGCATGTGGCAGCTTGTTGACCAGCTGCAGCGCTGATCGCACCGTCACCAGCTTCCGAGCTGACCCTTCCAAGGATACTTCGAACACTATCCGAGCTTCGTCTCCAGTTTTCTAAAAGACAAATGATGCAAATTTATTTGATTTCTTCAAAAGATTACAACAATGTGAAGGAAGATGACAAAAGATTTATTTACACGAAAATAAGACCTGATCTTCTATTTTGAAGTTTTCTCATTAAAAGTTTCAAGTTTCATCTTCGACCGTTAAGCTTCGGGACCCAGAGGACGCTTTTCGACTTGTGTCACGCCATTTTATTTGATTGTTAGATAACCTATTCATCTTCTTTTACTTGAAAGAGAGATCTTTACTTTTACGCGATTAGTGGGCCAGCTGGTGCAGCGTGGCGGGGGGCGCGCTGCTGATGATGCAGACTGGTGACACTCACCAGGTGCGTGAGGTTCCTGAAGAAGACGCCGACCCGGTCCACACAGACGGGGTCGGGCGGCGCCCAGCCGTCCAGCCGGAGCGCCAGCTGGTGCAGCGTGGCGGGGGGCGCGCTGCTGATGATGCAGACTGGTGACACTCACCAGGTGCGTGAGGTTCCTGAAGAAGACGCCGACCCGGTCCACACAGACGGGGTCGGGCGGCGCCCAGCCGTCCAGCCGGAGCGCCAGCTGGTGCAGCGTGGCGGGGGGCTCGCCGGGCCCGGGGCGCGCGGCGGGCCGGCCCCGGGCGCGCCCGCTCCGCGCCCCGAACGAGAACGGCTCGGTGTCCCCGGCGCGCACCGCCACCCACGAGTCGTCGGGGCCCGCCTCCGCCACGGCCGGACCGCCGTTCTCGAGCAAACTGCGTGACAAATACAACGTCAATATTATACTGTCAGTAATGTAGGAAGTTGGGTCACTGGGCTGAAACCCCTATCAGAAAAAAGTGAAGTTTCGAGTAAAGCAAAATAGTACTACCTAAAGTCTACCCATTGATGTATAAACTTAGAAAATACTAGGTAAGTTTATTAAAGTGACAAATCAAATGTTCTTCTGCAGTAAAAAGGAAATTAACATTCGTTGCCGATAGACCGTTTGATCGAGATGATGATTTAGTGCGAGTTTTACTAAACCCTCAGTGGGAGTTTAACTCGATCAAACGCGTCGAGCGAGTAAACGCGAATCTATGTGGAACTGCATTAGTGCCATCACGTTACCACTAGGTGGCGCTGATTAAATCACATACAAATTCACTTTTTCTTGCTCGATGTGTTTGATCGAGTAAAACTCGCACTAACCCCTTTTGGTTAAGTGTTACTTATCTATGTAAATAGTTGCTATTCTAGAACTGTTCTGTAACATCCGCTGTCCATTCTACGAGCTATTTTATACCGTATCAGCGATCTAACCCACTGTTCGTTCATCTACGACAACGAGTTGTATAGTAATTCATATAGTGAGTGTACTGACAGCGTGGCGGTGGTGAGCAGCGTGGTGAACCACAGGCGGTGCCCGGTGAGGTTGCGCAGCGCGTACGGCACGAACGGCGAGCGGCGCCGGTGCCCCGCCGGGCTGCCCTTCGGAGACGCCTCCGCTGACACCGACGACTGCAAACAAGCATTAAACATAACTCGTCCTAAAACGTTGATCAAATGCACATATCATGTTTGGCAAGCGCCCCGACGATATATAACTCATCATTACTCGGTTAAAAGTAAAGGGCTTTGAAATTAAACCAAAAAGTTCTCGTTTTCCACGCATTCTGAGTGTGCGTTTCTTCTCATTACAATAAATCACTCTCACAAATAGAAAATAGCTGATGCTTTAATACAAGAACCTCGTTAGTCCAAAAAAGTTAAAATATATTAAACTAAGACAACAAAACAAAGTACAAAATCTTGGATAAGAGATGTGGATCTTATCTTCAATTGTACTAATCTTCTCTATCACTCACTACAACGGTTCTAAGGCAAACGGTTTTGAGAGAGTGACATAAGTATTGTGATAGAATCTCAATTCCATCATTAAGCCAAACAGCTGAACGTGGCCATTCAGTATTTTCAAGCCTATTGGCTCTGCCTACCCCGCAAGGGAATCAGACGTGACTATATGTATAGAATGTGACCTGCGGCGCGTAATAGTCCGCACTCCAGTTGTCCCGGACGAGCTGGCCGAGCTCGATGAGCGATGACGTCACGTTGGTGTTGAGCATCTCCGCGGACGTCACGGACAACTCCACGCGCGGCGCTAGTGTGCTCGTCACTTTGCACTCCCACATCGTTTCGAATCTAGAACAGAATACATATTGTAATAAAAAAATCATCTATGTAGGATTCCTTATGATAAGAATAGCTTATTTAAACGTGTTCAAACTATTGGAAATTGTGTCAAAGCAAATTATGAAAGTTATTACGAGTATATTTACAGCATTTTGTGTAACTCGACATTACAGTGAAATGTAAGGGCGCGTGTGTTTGCTCCGAGCAGGCGCATTTATGTTAGCCCTTTGATTTACTCAAAAGAGCTTCATTCATGATTGAGCGTCACCCGCCACACCTGACCTTATAGGAAGTAACAGGGCCGCCATGTATTTAGACTCTTTATAATATACCTTTAACTATACTATACAGGGTGACTTTTAATTCAACTGCATAAATTTAACTGTTAAGTGTACTCATCTAAAGGATATTTAAAAACGTTAAAAGAAAAATATCGGTTCATATTTCAGAAAGTACGAAAAAAATAAAAGTATCAAAATCCACGATCTTAAATACGTCATATCGACCCCGGCCGGCGGAAAAGCGACGCGTAAGATCCAGAGGTCAACGACACAATTCATTCAGCTGAGCGATCTCGACAACTCTGTACTTTACCTAATCATGATACTAGAAAAATAATTTATTTTTCAGACATTTATTTACATGTTTAGTTTTAATTTCTTTTTGTAGTATTGGTGTTTAATAAAGCGTGTGACGTAGTTTTTGAGGGTTTTTTAAATGCGAAAAAGATGACGTTAAATTTAAATAAAAATAGGCTCAAACAGCTCAGAAGCATGGGTATAGTCTATGTTTAAAAGGATGCAGTTGTTTAAATGTCACCCTGTATTTAACCTACGACACGACAAAATTCAAAACTAACCTCCAAGGTTCAACGAAGGGTTCCCACCCTGAGAGAGGTCTATTGTAGTAGTCGGCGCTGAGCACAGCGGCCAGCCTCCCCACGCCCGCTCCCCCCGCGCCCCCCGCTGCCCCCGCGCCGGCCGACCCGCGGCGGGCGGGGGGCGGGCCCGCGGGGGTGCACACCAGGAGCGGGTCGTCTAGGCACTCCTCAACTTTGCGGAGATCCTATTGGAGAATGTGAAAATGAAGTACTTTATTTTAGGAAAATTGTTGACGTTGTGAATGATGTCCACCAGTTGTGGTGAAAATCTTTGGGGTAAGCCTGTATGTGCATCAGAAGATTTTTGTCGGCTGAACGGAGTGGATGACGACGACGATACATACATAAAATCACGCCTCTTTCCCGGAGGGGTAGGCAGAGACTACCTCTTTCCACTTGCCACGATCTCTGCAAACTTCCTTCGCTTCATCCACATCCATAACTCCCTTCATGCAAGCTCGGCGGTTTCGGGTACTTTTGACGTGTATATATGAAAAAATAAGAAAATCTATGGGACTTTTAAAAACTCGGCGTACCTACGTACACAAAATGGAGGTTGAGGGCTTATTTGTTGAACTTTAACTAAAAACCTCGAAGGAAATAAAAAGGGAACGGAGGTGGAAGACTTACCTGTTCCACTTTGAGTTCACTAAGCGACACTTCCACTAAAGGCACGTCGGAATCCAGGCAGTCGTCTATGACGCACAGTGTTATACAATCCGCGGTCACCTGCAATATTAAAGGGTTAATATATAGTAATATAAAGGGTAATATAAAGGGTAAAATTAATAATTTTTAGTAAAGAGTCTGTTAAGTTAAGGAAGAGTAAGATTGTGTTGGTTGAAAACGCACTCTTCTGTTAAAAAAAATAAATAAAGTGTATTTTATTGATTAAATTAATTATATTGTCTATATTCGTCATCCTAGCAAATGTTCCTCACCTTAACAGCCTTCAGCGGCCAAATGGCACTGGTCTGCGGCTCCGGCTCGGGCTCCGGCGGCGGCGGCGGCGCGGCGGGCAGCCAGCGCGGGCGCGGCGCCCAGCCCGCGCGGCGCGGCGCGCTGTTGGCGGGCGCGGCCGCGCGCTCCGGCGGCAGCAGCTTGCCTGCCCGCGACATAAACGGTCGCATTCATCCACGATCCATGACATGTCGTCAACAAGATGAATACCGTAACAAATAAGGTAGGAACCCCTTTGTCCGCATTGGTAACTAAAGTTACGTAACCGGTTACAAGAAAAAAATATTTTTCGCTTTGTGAAAAAGAGTTTATTTTACCAATTTTGTAACTTTTGTAACTTTTGTAGTTACTTGGTAACTAGTTGTGAAAGAAAACTTTTTTCCATTTATAGATAAACATTTATCATTCACTATTTGTATACCTCACATATATACATTTGAGAAATCAACTCTTAAAATTGATGAACTGCTAACAAGAAGTTAATTATACAAAATAAAAATCTCAAAAGTCCTTAATCATGATAAAAAAAAGCCCCTTCTTCTCAAGAGAGTTTAAGATTTTACCTAGACTCACGGCGGGAGGAACAAGAAGTAGACTGAAGGTGTGCTTACCAGCCAATGCCGCCCGGGCTTGCGCCGGCAGCGACTGCAGCATGGACGCGAACATGCGCATGTCGTGGTACGAGAGCCGCAGGTTTAGCGTCCCCATCGCCACCTGCAGAACAACACGGGTGAAGGTCTGTTCCAATCATAATCATTTATTTCTTGAATTACAATATAGGTCTTAAGTATTCAATTACAGTTTCTGTTAACACATATTCCACTTTTGAAGGCGTCGGAAATATGTACATATATTTTAAATAAGCAGCGTATAATCACAAACTTGCTCAATAATTTTAAACTTTATTGCAATTAACATAATGTACAATAGGTTAACGCAATATTGCATTCTCTACCAGTCACCAACCAACGGGAGCTGGTCACCAATCATGTCGAGGTGGCAGCCACCGTACATGCCAAAGAATACACCTGTTTACAATGGTTACGGAGAAGTTAAGACTGTTGGCTCTGTCTACCCTGCAAGGGACATAGACGTGATTATATGTATGTACACTCATATACACACGTCCGTACACTAACCCACATACATACACACACATAAATACAACCACGCACACTTGCACGTACGCACTTACTTATCCTCATCTTGTAGACCAAGCGTGTTATTATCTTGAACTTAATTTATCCAGCACCTACTTGTTTCATATAATAGTAGTCTTAGATTTATAAGCCAGTAGCGGATCATTCCCAACACGAGTAACTTAGGATTGCTCACTGGTAAGTCCAAGCATCTATTTGTAATCAAGATTACTAAGAATACTTTTATGTTTGTATGTATGTGTATGTTTGTATGTATGTATGTGTATGTATGTATGTAAGAGAAGAAGAGAGTGCCGTAGTTACATGCAGGTCGCGGGCGGGGCCGAGCGCGGCGTGCACGGCGGCGGGCTCCACGATGGACAGCGCCGTCTCCTCCTCCAGCCCCAGCACGCACGAGAACAGCTCCAGCTCCGTCAGCGAGCACGACACCGGCTTGTGCCCGTCCCACGGCCGGTACGTCAGCACGCACGTGCTCTGAAAGAGAAAACATATTGTTCTCTCATTTAGATAGGAAGTGTGTTTTTAACCTTTTAAAGCGGATCACATGTTAACGTTGTTTGTACACAATGCAACACATCGGGGCCCGACTTTTCTCCTCACATTTGACCTATTTTTGGCATCTTACATTTAAAGTCTTTTTAATCATTGGAAGCGATAAAGCCAGACATTTTGTTATCCCGTTCTGCCCGATTGAGCGAAGCAGCGATAGTTTCGCGCGTCTCGCGTGCCATAGATAAACATAAACAATCGTATTATGAACATCTCACCCGCAATATGACCGCGTTGGTGTCCCACAGCGAGGCGTCCTCCACCAGCACCAGCTGCGAGTCGGTCACGTTCAGCTTGAGCTCCAGCTGCCCGTCGCCGGGCCGGCCGCGGGGCGCTTGGCTGGCTGGACGAGCCGCCTCCCGAATTGCTGCTAGCGCCTCCTCTCTGTCCACACATACATTTGTTAGCAACACCGAGTTAGCACCGGCGACCGTTCACCATTGCGGAGTGGCGAGCTGTCGGAGGAGGCAATAGCGAATTTACTTTTGATGTGGCTTTCGTAATGACAACATGCTGTTGGAACATAGTCCAATATATAGTCCTTATGGGACAGCGAGCACGAGAGAACATTCAAAATGAGAATAAATGGGTATCTCTTGGATAGTTATGTAACATCTTCGTCATCAGTGTCACTTACCATCAGGTGAAATAGATAACAGATGCCTAATCCAATAATGAATAAAATAAAATTTAATAAAATATGGTGCTAGTGTAGCTTCCGTTATTTAATTGATAATATTACTAAACCTGCACATTCAGGCAACTGGATGTGTAACCATGATCGATCCAATGCGGGTTAGGTTCCCCTGCAAAGGTTGTGGAGGTCAGACGGGAGTCCCTTCGTGTAGAAAACTGACTCACCCAATCCAGGATCCATGGTCAAAGGCATACCCCGGACTCCTCTCTAGAGTGGTGAGAATGTTACCGGGATTAAAGCTAGGAGGAAAAAGTATACTAAACGAATGATAAATCCTTGAAAAATAAATGCTCTGATATATCCCGAGTTCTAATCCCGGCCAGGGTATGATGAGAAACGAACTTTCTTTGCTTGACCTGGGTCTTGGATGTATCTATATAAGTATATATTATAAAATATAGTGAGTTGAATTTGTGTTTCTCGTAACAAAAGTCTCGAACTTACTTCGAGGCTAACTCAAACTGTGTAATCTGTCGTGTACATAAAAAAAGTCCAAGGTCCTCCTGGCGTTAGCCCAAGTAACATACTTTCTGGAGAGGAACCCGGGGTGCGGCTTTACGACCATCCAGGTTTGGGTGGAGTCACGTTTCAACACAAAGTAACCCCTTTGACCCCGGCCATCAGCCGCATGTTGTTCTCCAGGGTCCAGTCGGCTGGTCTGCCTGTGTGTAGTGTTATAACAGCAATCTTACAGATGCAGCTGGTCGGGGTCCGCGGAGGGCGGCGGCGGCTGCATGAGGAACTGGTTGGCGGCCTCCCACCAGTCCAGCACGGCCATCAGCCGCATGTTGTTCTCCAGGGTCCAGTCGGCTGGTCTGCCTGCTAGTGTGGTGTGGTAACAGCAGTCTTACAGATGCAGCTGGTCGGGGTCCGCGGAGGGCGGCGGCGGCTGCATGAGGAACTGGTTGGCGGCCTCCCACCAGTCCAGCACGGCCATCAGCCGCATGTTGTTCTCCAGGGTCCAGTCGGCTGGTCTGCCTGCTAGTGTGGTGTGGTAACAGCAGTCTTACAGATGCAGCTGGTCGGGGTCCGCGGAGGGCGGCGGCGGCTGCATGAGGAACTGGTTGGCGGCCTCCCACCAGTCCAGCACGGCCATCAGCCGCATGTTGTTCTCCAGGGTCCAGTCGGCTGGTCTGCCTGCTAGTGTGGTGTGGTAACAGCAGTCTTACAGATGCAGCTGGTCGGGGTCCGCGGAGGGCGGCGGCGGCTGCATGAGGAACTGGTTGGCGGCCTCCCACCAGTCCAGCACGGCCATCAGCCGCATGTTGTTCACCAGGATCGTGTACGCGGAAGATTCTCGACGTTTCCTGAGTTGTAACAGTAGAATTTTGATGATAATTATTTACAGTTTCATACTAAATTAAGGAAATAGTGAAAGGTATAAGTGAAAAGTATAAGTGTGTCAAAGATCTGCTGTGATCTTCATCATTGAGTAAAAAATTCTGGGCCAAGATCAATTTAAATGATTTGGCCAATATATTATGTATATTTTTATGCCGTGTGGTTCCCGGCACTTCAGAATAAGACCACTCCATATCTTTCCAATGGATGTCGTAAAAGGCTACTAAGGAAAAGGCTAATATACTTGGGATTCCTCTTGTCTTAGATGGACTAGCAACCTGTCACAATTTGAATTTCAAATCTATTGACTGAACGTGGCCATATTTATTTCAAAGGCATACAACTGAACTTGGCCCTTTAGTCTGTTGGCTCTGTCTACCCCGCAAACGATATATACGTGATAATGATAATGACCTGGCGTGGACCTCGAGCTGCACGCTGTGCCGGTGCTCGGCCATGGGCTGCACGATGTGGCTGAACACGTTGCCGCGCCGGTTGGCCGGCTGCGACGAGAACCGCGTGTCCGACACCAGGATCTCCTGGACACGAACATCGATTAATCGGATCACGTTCTTATCGAGCCGGATGTGTGATGATGACTAACTTACATAGATCAATAGCAAAATCAAAAAAAAAAAAGTCCGAACTTTTATCGTTTTACAGTAATTGACTTTCAAAAATGGATCTTAATGTATTGTAATAAAGCTCACCATCCTTAAATGTTAAACTCAACTCGTGATTGTGTACTATATTAAAAAGACATTAAGTTCCATTCTGGAACGGACGGACGAATATATTTTGATGAGATACTTTTTCAGCCGGTTTGTGGTAATCAACATTTTCTTCGTCAGCCGAGAGCGTTGGTGGTCGAATAAGTAAGATTTAAATGCGTATGGCGCATAAAGGGCACAGGTTCGACACCTTGCCCATGTCATTGCCATGCCACCAATGACTATTTTCGAAGTTATGTACATTAGTTTGAATACTTACCGATGCTCTTACGGTGAGGGAAAACAGCGCGAGGAAACCTGCACATTCAGGCAACTAGATGTTTAACCATGTTCGATCCAATACGGGTTAGGTTCCCATGCAAAGGTTGCGGAGGTCAGACGGGAATAACTTCGTGTAAAAACCGGACTCACCCAATGGTCCCAATCCTTGGTCAAAAACTCCTCTCCAGACAAGGGAGGGTGCAACCGGGACTAAAGCCAAAACGAAGAAGTCAACATTTTCTTCGTCAACTTTTATAGCATCCACTGGATAAATACTAAGAGTCCAAAAAAATTATATATTACCTGCGAGACCAGGTCGATGTCCTGGGACAGGTCGGAGAATGTCTCGACGAGCAGCCTCGACTTGATGAAGTTGATGCAGGCCAGCGACCCCGCGCCCGGCCCCGACTCCAGCTGCACCCTCACATCCTGCAGGTCCAGCTTCAGGGATGATGTTGTCCAAACCTGCACGATGAAGGAAGTCACGCATCAAAAACAGACAGGTAACGGCTGAGATGATTGATGATCCTTTGTGATATTGGTTTGTACAAAGGGGGAGATCATGTTTATGTCATTAATTGTGCAAAATAAAACCACCTTGGCATTTGATTGTGTTAAAGTTATTTTACCATGCTAAAGTAAATCTTATTTATATATTAAGTCTATTATAAGGCAATCTTCGTCAACATACAATAAAACAAATAAAATTCTCCTAACTTTAATGCGCCACTTTACGGATATATGTATATACCACTCAAAAATGGATGAACTATAAAATAAAACGAATGAACGAATGAATTGAATGTTATGTACATTCAAATTTCAAACTGTTCTTACATTCAAACACGTATTATCATATAGTCACTGACCTGGTCGGTGCTATCGCTGGGCAAGTCCGGCGCGGGCTGCGTGGGCAGCAGGTCGTCCACGCACTCGCCCAGGTTGTGGGCCAGCACCCCGCGGATCAGCCGGTACTGCTCCGGGTCCAGCGCCACCTGGAGCGTCGTCAGCGTGCCCTGGATCGTCATGTCTGGTACTAAAAGGAAAACAAAATTGTATTACTTATAAAATGTTTAACGGACTAGGAAGTTATACTGTTTATAATTTTTACAGAATCGTTTTTAAGAAACAGCTTTAAAAATATTATTAAAAAAGAATCACTATGACTATATTCATTAAACACTTTGAAGTATAATGTGAATCTTTAAAAATTGTAATTCCCTTTCTGCGTCTCTGTTCTCTGTTACATAGTTTAGGAATCAGAAAAAGATTTATTGTATTTTCCAAGAATGTTTTTCAAGACGATTGTAAATAGGCCGTACTTGAGTATGAGTCGAATATATAATATAAATAGTCCTTTAGACCTTATCATGAGACAGATTGAGGTATTAAAAAAACATATTAATAAAAACAGTTACTAATCAATGAGTCAAAGAAAGAAGTTATTTTTCTCTTGGTGCAATAAAGAGTTAATGAAGTTCAGTCACCATAGTGCGTGTCGGCCATGTTGAGCTCGACCTGCAGCGGCAGGTGCGCGGGCGCGTGCAGCAGCGGCCGCGGCAGCGTGCGCAGGCGCAGCGCGCGCGACAGCCGGCAGCACCACAGCGACACGCCCGCCAGCTGCGCCGTGCGCACGTCCAGCAGCTCCTCCGCTGTACGCGTTCAAAATTATTTCTTATTTTATTAACTATCTTTAGACTGCGGCTCCGCCTGCATACTAAATTCCCTTACTTTTCCATACTCCATATTATATGTATACAACATTTCACGGAAATCGGTTCAGTGATTTTGACGTGAAAGGCAGACAAACAAACACACGAACATTCTTGCGCATTTATAATATTGGTATGGATGGATAGTAAGGATAATGATAACTTGATGATGACTGATTCAAGTGCTTGTGTTATTTAAATAAACTGAGCAACACACAGAGTGGTTTAACACTGAAAAACATCTTAGACAAAAAATTGTTACGTCACCACGGCTGTTCAACCAATTAACAGACAGTTATTTAGCTATTCGTGTAGCTATACTAACGATGATCGGTACTGGCCCTCGTGCTGACAGTGGCCGGATGTCCGGCGGGCAGGAACCGGTTGGTGAGCGTGAGGCGCGCGAGGTGCGCGGCGAGCCCGGCGCGGCTCCGGGCCGACACCGGCAGCACGATCACCGGCGCCGAGCACGATAGCTGTAGCTGCATACGGTTGATGTGGTTGCCTGATGTGCCCACCGATACCTTCAATTGATTAATACCATAAATAGGTATGTAACGAAACATAAAATAATAGCGTCTTTTATGGTACCACATTTGCCTTAAAAGAGAAAAGTGAAGGATGGATATAAATAACACGCCAATCGTGAGTTCGCAACATTTCAGACTGACCCTGAGCTGAACTGAAATAATTGCTTTAAAAGCACACACTGTCACAATCTTTATAGATCAACATGCTGAGCTGGTCTCCGGCAGTCAGCAGCACACCGACCTTCCTCCTGGCCTGCAGGATGACGCGGCGCAGCAAGCTGAACTCCCTGGCGAACGCCTGCAGCTCCTGCACGAACCGCTTCGTGTGCACGTACGTGGCGGGCCCGATCTCTATGCTGAGGCTCGTCTCGTGGCCGGCGGCCGCTGCTTCCGCGCTGCTAAGTCTAAACCACAAATAATATGAAAGTTAATAGAATTCGTTGGTTTGATATAATTCCTAAGTTTGGAAATTGAGCGTCAATAATATAACAATAAGCGATTACGGAGCGAGAGCAGAACAGAATTGGTATCGGTTAATTTTGGGGAGGCAGACGAAAGATTTTATCCACACGTTAAAATATAAAAATATAAATAAATAGACTTTATATTTTCAATAATGCTTGTTCTTTGAAATTTCAGCAAAGAGCATTAGCAAAGTTATTCATTGGTTTCGACCTAAAGACCTTCACACGGACCTGTTGTACTGGAAGGTGAGCGCGTGGTGCGCGTGCGTGCGGAACCTGTCGCGCCACAGCAGCGCGTGCGGCGCCAGGTCCGTGAGCCGCAGCGCGCCCAGCCGCCCCGCCACGCTGCGCGCGCGCGCCGCGTGCCGAGCGCGCGCCCGCACGCGCACGCGCGACAGCAGCGCGCGGCACGCCTCCGCGCCGCTGCGCACCACCAGCACGGACAGCGAGCGGATGGACATGTCGGTCTGCGTGCTGCCCGCGCTCGGGGCCGCTGTGCCGGCCTCGTCTGATCGAAACGATCGTTGTTAATTTGCTTTCACAGAAATATTTGGTTTGACATAGTTCCTAAGATCGGAACCTTAACTAACTAAAAGCAGAATCGATTTCCTCATTATTTCGAATTTCGAAATTATGACGATGAATACTTCCTAAATGATCCTTTATCCTGCATCAATATCATCTTAACTTAATGAACGTACTTATAAAGAAACACCTCGATGAAATTTATAACAATAAATAATTTTGACCCCGTTTAGATATCAATAAGAAACCTTTATTTTATTTATACATATACAAAACATGGAATACGATTCGAACAGACATTGAAATGAACATGACAATACCAGTGTGATCCGGGTCCGGCTCTGGCGAGCCGCCAGGCTCGTCCCCCGCTATCCCGAAGAAGTCCAGCACGGTCACCCAGCTGTCGATGCTCACCACCAGCTTCAGGCAGTTGAACTCCACTTTCGTCAGTTTTATTATCTGTAGGGAACGTGTGAAATGTCATGTTCAAAAAGAGTTTAAGACATTTTACTAAATTGCGTTTACTTTTGAGGGAGTGCCGTGCGGTGCCCGGCACCCATAAAAAAAAGAATAGGATCACTCCGTCTCGTTTCCATAGATGTCGTAAAAGGTGACTAAGGGATAGGCTTATAAACTTGGTATTCTTCTTTTAGACGATGAACTAGCAACCTGTCACTTTTTAATCTCAACACTATAAACCAAACAGCTGAACGTGGTCTTTTCGAGGCTGTTGGCTCTGTCTACCCCGCAAGGGATATAAACGTGATTATATATACGTATGTGTGTTAGAGTTTAACCAAAATTACGACTCCTAAAATAGGGTCTGTCAGGCAACAATGTCACGTCATCAAAGTTCATGATTAATTGACATGAACTCGTCACCTTATCACCGTCCTCCTCCGCCGCCTCGGGCCGCCACTGCACGGACACCCACACCAGGTTGTCGTCCGCCCGCAGCATGTCCCCCGCCTCCTCCCCGCTGTCCGCCGCCTCCCCCCCCTCGGCCGCGGGCGGCTCGGCCGGGGAGCTCGGGGAACAGGGCGGGGTGATGCCGCATTTGCTGTCACGCTTGCTGCGACGTGTTGCCCACTGTAACAATGGTCCAGTAAAGATATTTGTTTGGAAAATGAAGAGCAAGGAAGTTCTTGTTATAATGCACGTGATAATAATAATTGTCTTCGCTTGACACACTGGAGCCAATAAAAACTCAATTTTCTTGAAATTTTGTGTATTCAGATAATTTTATGTTACAAAATTTTAGATTGAGCGCGTAACGCCGGTGAAGCCGCCAAAAGTCAAAATTATATTTTATACAATGAAAAAATGACAGTGACATTTTATTTTTAATATTTTGGCAAAGGCAATGCATTTTTGTCTTTGGACATCATTGGGCCTAAACAATAATAATAAAACATTTCAGGACCAAGTGATGTCTAACTGAGACACGTGATGGCTAATTAAAACATATGTGATGTCTGATTGAACTGAATTAGCTTAAAAGACCGGCCAAAGACGCCATGATGCAATGAAAGAAGTCACAAAATCCAGTCACGACTTGGACAAAAACGCAGCCTTGGGAATGTGCTGTGTGGTTCCCGTCAGTAAGGACTAGGACCATTTTATCTTTTTCCCATGGACGTCGTAAGGACAGGCGACCAAGGGTTTAGACACATTTATCTAGTGCTGATTTTACCATGATAAAATGAAGGGATAGGGGACCCCCTGCAAAAATTGCGGTAATCAGAAGGGAGTCGCTTTATGTAATAAATAATTATCGTCAAAAGACCCTGGGCTCTTTTCCAGATAGGTGAGGGTTTAATCAGTAATTGCGCCAGAAGAAAGAAGACTCGTAACAAACCAAATGAAATACTTAAATATAAGTGCCGTGTGGTTCCCGGCAGTGCCGTGGGGTTCCCGGCACCAATACAAAAAAGAATAGGACCACTCCATCTCTTTTCCATGGATGTCGTAAACTAATGCGATGTCGCGATTAAGGGATAGGCTTACAAACTTGGGATTCTTTTTTAGGCGATGGGCTAGCAACCTGTCACTACTTGAATCTCAACTCTATCATTAAGCCAAATAGCTGAATGTGGCCATTCAGTCTTTTCAAGACTGTTGGCTCTGTCTACCCCGCAAGGGATATAGACGTGACCATTTGTATGTATGAAATACTTACTTCTCCGTCCAGTATGTTAAGCTTCCCGGGCAAAGACGCCGAGCTGCAACAAGCTTCATTGATCGTGAACTCCGGGAATGATGTCACGAAGTCCGGACACGACTTGGACACGAACACGGCCTTGGGGGGCACTTGGGGGGTGTGCGACACCATCATCATGCGGTGGCGCGAATCCGGCTCCTTGGTCAGGTCCTCCATCGTGATGGAGTGGAGGGAAACCTGGTGGAACATCATCGTTGAATCAATACTAATGTTATAAAGAAGTAAAGAATTAGCTTCCGAAGATTAGCATCAGAAACGCTGAACCCGATCATAAAAATCGTTCCACCGTTTGAACATTGCGGGTGAAGCCGTGGCGGGTCGCTTGTTTGTTCAGTTCGATGGGACATATACCAGAAGCATCACGTCGACTATGGTTATAGGAGTGGTGGTCCACTCGATTCTTCGTTCGTGCAGCATGAGCTGTCGATATAAGCAAATTGCTTCGGCAAGATGTTAAGGTATCGGGTTCCTCTTGGGGCATTCTTAAGGGGCTCTTTATGGCTGTTATACAAAGAGCTGGTCGAAATGAATAGCTCTAAAGTATCCCTAAAGAGATTATGTAGGGAGTCAAACCAAGCAAACGAGAAGACGAAATATCTTGAGAATTACTAGAGCTATGGATCGGTAGACGAATACCTCGTCACAGCGTCTCCTGGGCCGAGTCTCACCTGCAGCGTGTTCCCCACAGAGCGGTGCAGCAGCGAGAACTCCCGGAAGGCGAGCTGCACCAGGCTGCGTTCCCCGGCACCCAGGTCCGCGCGCAGTTCCACCTTCAGCGAGGCCACCTCGAAACGCACTAGAAATGTAGAAAATTATTAAGGTCTTCGTAATGAGTCTTCCAAATTCAAGTTCCTACAAAAACGTCGTAACTCTAGATGGTTAGTCTAATCTCTAGTTTAGCTGCTGGGCTCGCAGCGCTGGGTCCAGCAGCAAGGCGCTCTGCAGACAGTGAGCTGGTGCTACACTAGACATACCAGTGGTGCTGGCGGGCCGCTTGCTGGGCGCGGGCGGCGGCGGCGCCAGCAGCAGCTGCTGGGCTCGCAGCGCTGGGTCCAGCCGCAGCGTCGGCACCGCCGGCTCCGACAGCGAGGCACTCTGCAAAGCAGAAATCAATCATTCAACTCGCAATTCAAATAAGATTCATAAATAAGGATGCAGCAAAAGAAGAATGGTGCAGAAGGTGTCTGCCTATCCCTATAGAGAACAGGAACTCTTGAGAAGAGAGCTACATACCTCAGCGGCGTGGTCTCTGTCGGCCTGTCTCTCGACGGGGGCGCAGCTGATCCAGCGGATGGTCTCCAACAACTGCTCGTATTGTTCACGTCGAGCAGAGATGTGAAGTGGGCCCACTATTTTGCCGCGGATCTCGCACTGAAAAACAATATTGTGCGTTAGAACTCGCTTTCACGAAAAGATTGTGTGTTAGAACTAGCTTTCACGAAAAGATGATGTGCGAGAACTAGCATTCACGAAAAGATGATGTGCGAGAACTAGCTTTCACGAAAAGATTGTGTGTTAGAACTAGCTTTCACGAAAAGATGATGTACAAGAACTAGCTTTCACGAAAAGATTGTGTGTTAGAACTAGCTTTCACGAAAAGATTGTGTGTTAGAACTAGCTTTCACGAAAAGATGATGTGCGAGAACTAGCTTTCACGAAAAGATTGTGTGTTAGAACTAGCTTTCACGAAAAGATGATGTACGAGAACTAGCTTTCACGAAAAGATTGTGTGTTAGAACTAGCTTTCACGAAAAGATGTGCGAGAACTAGCTTTCACGAAAAGATTGTGTGTTAGAACTAGCTTTCACGAAAAGATGTGCGAGAACTAGCTTTCACGAAAAGATTGTGTGTTAGAACTAGCTTTCACGAAAAGATTGTGTGTTAGAACTAGCTTTCACGAAAAGATGTGCGAGAACTGGCTTTCACGAAAAGATTGTGTGTTAGAACTAGCTTTCACGAAAAGATTGTGTGTTAGAACTAGCTTTCACGAAAAGATGTGCGAGAACTAGCTTTCACGAAAAGATTGTGTGTTAGAACTAGCTTTCACGAAAAGATTGTGTGTTAGAACTAGCTTTCACGAAAAGATGATCTGCGAGAACTAACTTTCACGAAAAGATGATGTGCGAGAACTAGCTTTCACGAAAAGATGATGTGCGAGAACTAGCTTTCACGAAAAGATGATGTGCGAGAACTAGCTTTCACGAAAAGATGATGTGCGAGAACTAGCTTTCACGAAAAGATGATGTGCCGGAACTAGAATTTCACGAAAAGATTGTGTGTTAGAACAAACTTTCACGAAAAGATGATGTGCCTGAACTAGCTTTCACGAAAAGATGATGTGCGAGAACTAGCTAGTTACAGTCGACAGCTGAGGCAACTGGCCGAATCATCGAACGCATCTGCTACATCCAGCTGGCACACATTACCTGGTCGACTACAGCGCCATCCAGCTGTGTGTCGCCGCAGTGTATGGAGAGCTGCAGCGCGGTGTTGTGCAGCACGGGCTTGCCGCGCGACACGTCGTATATCAGCGGCATGTTCTCCGCGCTCAGCTGGTGCTTCTTCAGCTGTTCTGCTACATCCAGCTGGTACACATTACCTGGTCGACTACAGCGCCATCCAGCTGTGTGTCGCCGCAGTGTATGGAGAGCTGCAGCGCGGTGTTGTGCAGCACGGGCTTGCCGCGCGACACGTCGTATATCAGCGGCATGTTCTCCGCGCTCAGCTGGTGCTTCTTCAGCTGTTCTGCTACATCCAGCTGGTACACATTACCTGGTCGACTACAGCGCCATCCAGCTGTGTGTCGCCGCAGTGTATGGAGAGCTGCAGCGCGGTGTTGTGCAGCACGGGCTTGCCGCGCGACACGTCGTATATCTGCGGCATGTTCTCCGCGCTTAGCTGGTGCTTCTTCAGCTGTTCTGCTACGTCCAGCTGGTACACATTACCTGGTCGACTACAGCGCCATCCAGCTGTGTGTCGCCGCAGTGTATGGAGAGCTGCAGCGCGGTGTTGTGCAGCACGGGCTTGCCGCGCGACACGTCGTATATCTGCGGCATGTTCTCCGCGCTCAGCTGGTGCTTCTTCAGCTGTTCTGCTACGTCCAGCTGGAATGCATTTGAAATGTATCAGTATGGTTTGCGTTAATAAGAAAGAGCTGGACTTATTTGACAAAGTTTACATACATACATATAATCACGTCTATATCCCTTGCGGGGTAGACAGAACCGTGTGTGAGAGACAGAATGTGTCTTTAAACACATCAGTCTTTAAAAGACTGATGGGCCACGTTCAGCTGTTTGGCTTAATGATAGAATTGAAATTCAAATAGTGATAGGTTGCTAGCCTGTTGCCTAAAAGAAGAATCCCAAGTTTTTAAGCCTTACCCTTAGTCGCCTTTCACAACATCCACAGGAAAGAAATTCTTTATTCTAATGATGCCAGGGAAGCACACGGCAAAGTTTTATCGGACAATAATTTCTAACCCAATTAGTTAGACCCAGAACATTGTTGTTATGAGCTTGATAGAACGAATGATTTCTATCAGTATGCTGTGTAAACAGGTTATGAAGGAGAGTGAAGTACCGAGGCTAGCGAGATGTCGCGCACGCGCACGCGGTACTGGCAGTGCTGCGGCGGGCCGGGCGTGTTGCACAGCGCCATGCGGCCGAGGTGCGCCACGAACACCTCGCTGCTGTGCGCCGCGCGCGGCACCACCACCACGGGGGACTCCAGTTCGATGTTCACGCTGAAATATGGCACATTTAGTA
Source organism: Amyelois transitella (assembly GCF_032362555.1). NCBI lineage: Eukaryota > Metazoa > Arthropoda > Insecta > Lepidoptera > Pyralidae > Amyelois > Amyelois transitella. The sequence goes on along the minus strand of NC_083508.1, from coordinate 12,816,355 downwards.
CATACAGGAAAAATTGATCTCGACCGATAACAAAAGACTTTCCAGCGAGCTAGTGTTGATGAGAAGAAAAATTGGTTCAGATTATTTTAAAGCACGTTTTAATGAACTTACAATACTTTATTTATTGATCTTATAAACCATCTCATGAACTACATATTTTGACTAACAAAAAATCAATATATTTTCAAACATCTGTGTCATTAAATTTTTTTCAACAAACACACAATGATGTTGCACTGAAAAGATCATCTAGTCATCTAGTTAATGACCACATAGATATAACATTATGAATCATTTAATATCAATATGTACAAAGCAACTGGGTGCATATCACAAAGAGTAAAATATAACTACATCACCAAAGAGTAAGAATATGACACGTAGTTATGTCACATCAATTACAGCCTTCTAACAGAGAAGGAGGCGTACTAAAGAGAGTGTGAGAGAGTGGAGAGTTGAATAATGAGCAGTGGAGTTACTTTTGATAATTGTCAGTGTGCGAATGTGATGACACATACCTGAGCACGATGTTGTCGGACTTGAGGTCAGGGGGGTCATCGACCGAGCAGCCCATGCTGAAGGTGCGCCTCCGCGGAGAGACCCCATCTATGGACTGCGACATCTTCGGGTTGGCGTATAGGGCTTCGCTCCTATCATAACAACAATATATTTATGTAACTCCTTTTAGCGAGATTTTAAACCGTCAGTTGTCAAGCGTGGAAGCTTTGCGACGTAGTGCGTCAAAGTTATTTAGTTACCAATGAAAATATCTGGATTGACTACTTGGTATGGCTCTGCTGCAGAGCCAGTAAGTGTGTACGATTGTGTGTTCGCACTTACGCCACGTGCACACCGTAATTCTGATAGCTATACCGTAAGGTACCGAGCTCCTGAATGGCCAATGGTGTTACAGCATCAAAGGTCACCTCAGCATGAGGCCGTGCTTGTAACAGATTGTCAGACTGACAAGCAGGATGCAGCACAGTGGACAGGTCACCTGGGATGGACCAGGCCGATGGCCATGTCGTGCGCGGCGGCGCGGATGGAGCGCGCGAGGTTGGCGAGGTACTGCTTGAACTCCGTGAGGCAGGAGCGCAGCTCCCGCAGCAGCGGCCCCGAGTGCGTGTACCACACCGACGCCACGTGCATCGACACGCTCGCGTGTACCACTGGAACAACAAAAAATTTTTAAATAAAGAAGCCATTTTGATAACAAAAGCTAGGAATGAACAATGGCTGGCAATGCTGGGCTACTAGCTGCTGGTGTCGAGCGGGCAGTCTCACCGGGCGCCTCGCTGTCCAGCCTCCTGGCGACGGAGAACAGCAGCGCGCGGTGGTGGGGGGAGTGGTGGGGGGAGTGGCTGCCGGCCGCCAGCACGCGCGTGTGCACGCCGGCGCCCTCGCACAGAGACACCACCTGCACGCCGCCCAGCGACCCGCCCACGGAGATGTGGCTCGAGTCTGGAACAGAACAGGTTTCTTTACACTTTTTCGCAAGCATTAAGACAATTTCACACAAAATAAAAAAATAGAGCATAGAAATAAAAATAAAAGTTATGGGAGAATCTTTTTGAGAGTGAGTTTATGACAGTTTTATTTCTCTTTTTATTTATCTGAAATATTCTTCAACTCTTAGCAAATGCATTCGTTCTACTGGGTTATTGCTTACTGACGTAACTCACCCAGAGTGGCCTGAATCTTGGCTTCGCTGACGGTGGCGGTCGCTATCTTCTTGGCCACCACGTTGCCCTCGTGGACCGCCGCTCTCAGCAGCAGTACTCCTAGTCGGTGGAAGTCAAACGTGATCTCCGTTCTGATCTCCTTCTGTTTGCAAAAAAAGTTATTTAACTTAAATTTTGCAGTGCAATTTTACTATGTATTTATTTTTAGATCCATAGGTATATTTAATATTGACTCTAAACGTATTGCAACATTTATGCTCTTAAATCAAATATAATTCGTTTCAGCGTGAGAACGTGTCATGTATTTGTACGCAATACGATATGGGGCATTCCAGAAGTAACCTAAGTTACTCCCGAAGGCCTATTCTATATCTATACCAAATTCCTTCAAATCAGTCCCGCGGCTGAGCTGTGAAAGCGGAACAGATAAACAAAATGTCATCTAGATAGCTCGATATCTCACGTTGAAGTCAGCTTGCGCGGCGGCGGGCGGGTGGCCGGCGTGGTCCACGTGGTCGGCGCGCGGCGCTCCGCTGGGACGCGTCACGCGCTGCACGAACCCGATCAGCTCCACTATCGTCTCCTGATTTGCTGGGAACACGTGGAATTACAGTTATCGATGATCGATTTCACAACATACTCACGATTATCGACATTCGACGAGTTATTAAACCAAAGTCCTACTAATGAGGCGAAGTCTCATAACAACTGTTTAGTGACGAATAGTTACTCTTTATCACTACATAGTATAAAACAAAGTCGCTATTTTAGTCTGTTTTTCTGTATGCTTAAATCTTTAAAATTACGCAACGGATTTTGATGCGGTTTTTTGTAACAGGTAGAGTGATTCAAGAGGAAGGTTTTTATGTATAATAACATTTATAATTTGGCACCCGTGCGAAGTCGGGGCGGGTCGCTAGTTTATTTATATAAACAAAGTACATCAAAGCAAAAATACAATTAGAAACTTCATTCTTTATTTTTCTTTTTCTGTTTTTTATTTAAAGGAAATTATTGTAGTTTTTTGGTGCTATCACTTTTAATGTCTACGAATCATACTCAGTGCCCTCTTTTCCAAAAGATCTCATACGGCAGGTTAACAATGTGCTATAAAACTCTCCCTGTAGCAAGATACGAGTGATGTCCTTTTATCGCGTGAAAAACTATCACTGTTTCGCATTTTATTATGACGTGAAACGGGATGGCGATAGTTTTTTACCGCGATAAAAACAGCGTCACGCGTGCCACGCTAAATGAGCTGGTATTTAACAACAATTTAATTAACATCATTCTTAATACATTACTGAAAATAATTCGATAGCAAATATTTACAAAAAGTTATACTTACCAATAATATCCAAATTGTTGAACAGTATATTGGCTATCCTCAAGTCTTCCGAGTCCCCCTCTCCCTTGACGAGGCACAGCTCCACAGCTATGAGAGCCTCCGAGTCCACTACTCCTGGGGGCGCCCAGCCCAGCCCCGGGTGGTGCGGCCCCGGCTGGGAGCTGCTGGGGGCGCCCCACCGGGGCTGAGGACTGCTTCGGTCAGAGTCCGGGATATCTAGGCAAAATTTACACACATATTATCACGTCTATATCACGTTCTGTATGTATGGCTGTAATGATGGAATTGGAATTACAAGAAGAATTCCAAGTTTATTAGCCATTCTACCAATGGAAAAATTTGACATACGGTATTTATATATTTTTGTGATTAATAAAAAGTTAAATCACTGAATCAAAGTTGATCAAAAGCTTAAGATATAAACTATATATTTATCACGATAACTAACATCAAGGTATACACGATTGACCTGAGATGTGAGGTAAGCTATAAACGATTGGCAGGTTTCGCTTTTTAAGTAAAATAAAAAGCGAAAAGCAATTAAGCTTTAAACTTTAAAGTGTTATTGCTTTAAAGTTTAAAGCAAGCAAGGCTGTTACCGATTTGTATTTAAAGGGCAATGTATCAAAAAGTAATCGTAAAACTTACTTTTAGTCCCCGTATACCGCAAGGAATGCAACGCATTGTGTAGCGCCTGGGGATGCGCCAGCGCAGGCGCCGTCCTGGTCTCGGGGGACACGGGCGACGTGGGCGACGTGGGGGACGTGGGCGACGTGGGCTCTGACCCGCGGATGCTGCCCGACGCCGTGTCCATGCTGGGAAACCGCATTTACATTGTAGATTAAAAACAAATTAATGATTCAGGCACAAGATAATGTTCAATTTCCAAGTTACAAATGTATTAATTTAACCGCAGTCTATACATGTTTGCTGACCGCAACCGGTACGCACCACTTCCAGTAGTCTAGGGTAGGTAGGGTAGATTAGGGTGTAGGAAAGCATTGTGAGTAAACCTGTAAATTTTGGCAATTGAATATCAACCATGACTCGACCTGTGTTACGCGCATAATTGCGGAGTTCAGACGGAAACCGCTCCGTGTAAACACAATCAAGAAATCCGTAGTCTTTAACTGACCGCCAGTTCCTCTCCAGAAGTGGGTAAGCAGCCAGGAATAACACGACTAGAGGATTAATGAATAAAATCAGTGTGTCTCACCCCACGTGCTTGTGACTGGCCACCAGCAGCTCGAAGTCTCCGCCGTACGTCTGCAGCGCGTCCACCAGAAGCAATGAGTGTACTGATAACGAGAGGGAGAGTTCCGAAGGCCTAGCGCTGACTGCGGCGGCCGCTTTGACGCCACAAACTTGTACTTCGGCGATGCTGCGACCGCGGGATTGCACCTGAAATTATCACAATTATAGTACAATAATTAAACAGAATATAAAAGAAATAGTAAAAGAAAGAAAGAAAGAAGAAATATTTATTTGGTACATAATAATAATAAATATATCAAGAACATAAAACCTTAATCTATAACAACATTTGTACCAAAATGGTCTCAGCATTTGTCGTGGTATATACCGCAACGCTGGTCTTCCGTGGGCACCAAAGTGGAAAATATTAAAATAATAAAATAAATTGTTCGTTTTACAATACGAAAAAAAATCGCATAATAATAAAAAGGCAAGTAATTTAAGCTGCTTTTGACTTTTGAGTATCCAAAATATGACATTTTAATTTAATTGTAAAAGATCTAGCTAGTAGCGCAGTAGAATAATGCGCTACCATTCGCCTTTTAAAAGCCACAGCTATGTTTATCTTTATACATAAATAAAAAAAACTAAAAAACTACGCTTTTATTGCTAATCAAACTAAAAAATAGAAAATAAAAATTAATGACAAAGGAATTCAGTAGTAGCAAGTCGAACAATCAGTTATAGTCAGTTGTAGTAGTAATTACCTCCGATTAAAATTATAACAAAATTAAATTTATAAACAAAACAATTTAAATCAGAGTAAAAAGCGTGGGGTGCCTGATGTAGTAAATATTAAAATCATTCTATTAGCATATATTTATGACAAGAGAGTTATGAAAATGAAGTAAAATGCACCCCACGCTTTTTACTCTGATTTAAATTGTTTTGTTTATAAATTTAATTTTGTTATAATTTTAATCCGAGGTAATTACTACTACAACTGACTATAACTGATTGTTCGACTTGCTACTACTGAATTCCTTTGTCATTAATTTTTATTTTCTATTTTTTAGTTTGATTAGCAATAAAAGCGTAGTTTTTTAGTTTTTTTTAAACTATTATTTATTTTCTATTTTTTAGTTCGATTTGCAATAAAACGGGTAGTTTTTTTAGTTTTTTTATACAATTATTTTTTGGAAGTTAACACTTCTGGTATAACTATCTTACTAGAAAAGACTTTCGCAACCATGCGCCCATCGCCGGAGGTTTTCAAAACTAACTTTCTTAAAGTTATATGTGGCCTGATTGGATTAAATCTCATAATATTCTCATCATCATGATTCTTTTTAAGGCGATGGGCTTGCAACCTGTCACTATTTGAATCTCAATTCTATCTTAAAGCCAAATAGCTGAACATGGCCTATCAGTCTTTACAAGACTGTTGGCTCTGTCTACCCCGCAAGGGATATAGACGTGATTATATGTATGTATGATGATTGTTAAACCCAGTTGAAAAGAATTTTATAGTGATAAATCACTGTTAATAATATTTTTGACTATCCAGCAAACGTAATAATTTTCGATTGTGGCCTTGCCAGGAATCAAACCACAAGATTAAGAGGCAGATTGATACAGGAACAAAAATATTTCAAACATACCTCCACTGCCTTTACAACCAGGAACGCAACAAAGTTTATCTGAAGACATCGTGGCACTTTTGTTGTAAAATCTGTCTTTCACAAAAACAAACACAAACTTGGGACTCCTATCTCAAATAATAAGGTACTTTTTACAGGAGTCCTATCTCAAAATATCTGCACAACACAGTAAACACAGTCAGAGTCCAATCTCAGATGATAAAATCACACGAATATCCGGAAGAACAAAGCTCGACTCAACGGAAGATTCCAAACTCCAAATAACGACAAGTTATCAGCACAAAACAAAGTGCAAATAGGTAAATACACAGGCACCGGTAAAAAACAACAGAAAGAAAGTTTACAGGTGTTCGAATCGAATTCAATCAAAACTTACTGCAAAACTTATTTGACATAAATAAACTGAACTGTCACTCATTTTCCAAACGAGTATTACAGTGTTGCTATTATAAATAGGCAAAAGATACCTAATGTTAATTCAAGAATAGGCTATTTGACTGTAATAAAAATATACATTTCTTTTATGTCATCAGTCTTAATATTATTTTTTTGGAGCGATTTGTAATGACGCGAGATAAAAATATTGCATTATTTTAACAAAATCCGTCTCAGAAAATTAGGTTTTTTTATGCAGCTGTCACGTGACTAAAAACGAACGTGATTGGCTATTTCTATTATGACGTCAATTATCCATAAACAGACTGTGGATCGTACTGTTCCTTAGTGTTCGCTATTATTTTTCAAGATTTTATAAGTGTTTGATCGCTCAGGATTACTCAGATAACATAGGTATTTAATAATGGAAACCAATCTCGCGAAAGCTGACAGTCGAAACCTACCAAAAGTGGACGCAATAATGGTTGGCGTCTTCTTAAAAAACAATCCAGATTTCTATGCTGCCGAACTGAGAAATGTGAAAACATCAATGTAAGTATATCTTGGTAACCACTGATCTTAGATCATGATCTGAAACCACTTCCTGCGAATATTCAAATCCATCGGCATAGAAAAAAACAGTTTCGTAGGAGATTTTATTGTTGTATTAATGCATTGAGGCACTGCACAACATTTATAGGAACTCATTTTAATAATTTTCACACATATGACGTGGCACAAGTTAAATAAAACAAGAGAAAATCAAAACTTTTCGAAACACCAACAAGCTTTGTATGATATTTACACGAAATTTACGTCACTGCATGCCATGGCCGCCATATTGCTAAATGTCGCGTTTTGGCGGCATATTTGAATATTGCATTTTCTTTTTCGATTTTTTAATAAAATAGCTGTAATAAAGGCAGAAAAGTATTTTTGTAGGGCTTCTTATAAACAATTAAATAGCCTAAGATAGTTTTTAGAACTTTGTCAAATAGCCTATTGCATTAATATGTTAAATACGTATTAAATATCGCAAAGTTCTGTAGGTAGTAACTTTATTCTTGTATTATTGTAAATTTAGTTATTCAATTTTCATTTATTACTTTTGTTTTATTACTTATATATTTTTTATTGTTTTAAAATATTCTACTAATTCTACTATTGTTTCTAATGGTAATTCTAAATGGAGCAATGCGATGAAATAAAGAAGCCTCAGGTTATAGTAACATTATATGGAAATATATTACATCTCTTTTTGACTCATTATACGTCAGAACTTCTTGGTTTCTTGTATGGAGATTACTGGCACTGGTGCTATCTCTGTCTCTCTTACTCTCATACGAAGGATCTAAAAATGAATTTATTAATCCTGGCAGTTTTAATAAGGATAATGAGAAACTCTTATCAAAATATTGCATTGTCATCGGTCCTTGATACGTGTGCAAAGTTCCAAGTTGATCAGACGTTTAGAAATCAGTGAAAATTAAGCTCAAAGATTCCGTTACATACATACATACATACATACATACATACAACCCAAGCTAATAAAAGCGTAGTAAAAAGGATAGAGGGTTTCACGATAATTAGATAGTAAGTACCTAATACAGAACTTAAGAGACACATTGTAAGGAGTCTAGATAGGGTGCGCTGTTATAGTCTATAATTCGGCTCGTATAGATATAACTGGAAGATTAGTCAGTCAGGGTCATGGGTAATGGTGGGTTGGGATGCCCCTCGTCTGCACACTACCACAGTCACTAACCTCCAATGACAGCTGGTCGATGGCAAACTGCAGCATGAACAGCTTGGCGTTCTGATGGCTCGACATCTCCGATCGCGAGGTCTGCGAGCTGATGCTGCTCTCGTCCGCTTCGTCATCGTCTTCACCTTCGGAGGTTGTATTGCTTGTCCTGAAACAAAACAAATGGCGTTATTTTAGGCTCCATGGTTTACAAGGAACCTCTATGAGTTTGCCATGTCCAGTTATATGTCTGTTTGTTCGCACACATTCCCAGAAAGAAATAATATATAAATATTATATACGGCTCTGATTACAATAAGAGGAACATCCTGTTCTTGTGAAAAGAATTAATTGAAAACGCTTCATCCTACCAACACACACAAGAGACAGACACTTCAAACTTATAACATCCTTCCTTTTGCGTCGGGGGTTAAAAAGACGATACCGTCGGGTACTGAGAGCTCCGAGGGCGAGGTTACCTCAGCAGCTGAGAGTCGGCCAGCACGGCGCGCACGGCGGCCAGCTTCTGCTCGCTGAGGTGCACCGCCAGGGTAGGCAGCGACCCGCACAGCGTCGGGTACTGAGAGCTCCGAGGGCGAGGTTACCTCAGCAGCTGAGAGTCGGCCAGCACGGCGCGCACGGCGGCCAGCTTCTGCTCGCTGAGGTGCACCACCAGGGTAGGCAGCGACCCGCACAGCGTCGCCGTCGGGTACTGAGAGCTCCGAGGGCGAGGTTACCTCAGCAGCTGAGAGTCGGCCAGCACGGCGCGCACGGCGGCCAGCTTCTGCTCGCTGAGGTGCACCACCAGGGTAGGCAGCGACCCGCACAGCGTCGCCGTCGGGTACTGAGAGCTCCGAGGGCGAGGTTACCTCAGCAGCTGAGAGTCGGCCAGCACGGCGCGCACGGCGGCCAGCTTCTGCTCGCTGAGGTGCACCACCAGGGTAGGCAGCGACCCGCACAGCGTCGCCGTCGGGTACTGAGAGCTCCGAGGGCGAGGTTACCTCAGCAGCTGAGAGTCGGCCAGCACGGCGCGCACGGCGGCCAGCTTCTGCTCGCTGAGGTGCACCGCCAGGGTAGGCAGCGACCCGCACAGCGTCGGGTACTGAGAGCTCCGAGGGCGAGGTTACCTCAGCAGCTGAGAGTCGGCCAGCACGGCGCGCACGGCGGCCAGCTTCTGCTCGCTGAGGTGCACCGCCAGGGTAGGCAGCGACCCGCACAGCGTCGGGTACTGAGAGCTCCGAGGGCGAGGTTACCTCAGCAGCTGAGAGTCGGCCAGCACGGCGCGCACGGCGGCCAGCTTCTGCTCGCTGAGGTGCACCACCAGGGTAGGCAGCGACCCGCACAGCGTCGCCGTCGGGTACTGAGGGTCCGAGGTCTGCACCACGCGACGTTCCGCCTGGAAAAATTACACATTTCACTTACGGATCACACACAGGTTGCTACCCTAAAAGAGGAATCCCAAGTTTATAATAAATAATTAAATAATCAGTCTCGGCCGAACCTTGGTAAAAGCCACACGCTATTTGAGTTAACTTAAAAATCAGTAGTCGTCAACATTTTTCAAGTCAAGTTCCAAAGTTATCAAAGGTAGTTTTTATAATCCATAGCCATGAATACATGCAGTAGATGCAATGAATCGTTCAACGATGGTGTGCAATGCTCTTCATGTAAAAAGTTTTATGACTTCGCTTGTGCCGGAATCACTGAAGCAGGGTACCGAAAACTTGGGCAGTGTGGCTTGTGGCAGTGGCAGGGACAGTGCGCAGCGCGTCTACGTGAATGATCATCTCACGTCGGACATGAAAAACTTGCTGACGAAGACTAAGCTCGCTCTCAAAGACAAGCTAGGATACCGATATGTGTGGGTAAAATACGGTAAAATACATGTTCGGCAAAATGATACCTCCAAAATCCACATAATTCAAACGGAAAATGATTTAAAAAGATTGTCTTAGACTGTTTCCTATTATATTTCATTGTAACCAATATTTTTTTATTATTGGAGCAATATTTCAGATACACAAAACTTTATTTACAGTGCATGTCACACATTTATTTTTATTGTATCATCTTTCTAACTCAACTGTTTAGCACCGCTGGCACACATTCCATAGCTAATGACTTCTTTTGTTCGCTCCCGAGCGTCTTTTGTATTGCTTATCGCGCTGCTATGCTTGTAGTACACACAGTCAATAATATACCCGTCTCACTTCTACTTGTTCATTTTAATTATCATCTTTATTTACCTATCCGCTCTATTCGCAGGCGAGTTTTTGCTATTAACTTGGCTAACTTATATTTATTTCCTTGCTACCGTACACTTTATATATTTTGTAACTATTCTATTTCTTATATTTATTCGTCCGTTTATTTATGGATTACAGTTCATCGTTGAATATTTATTATCAAAATGTGAGGGGATTGCGAACTAAAACAGATATATTCAAACGAAATATATGCTCGGCTAATTATGACGTTGTAATTTTGACAGAAACTTGGTTGTTAGACGGGATCGCCGACAGCGAGATATTTGATGACCGCTATGTTGTTTGGCGTCGCGATCGCGATTATTCTTTCACAAAGCAGAAAAAGGGTGGCGGGGTTCTTATTGCAACTCGTAAAGATTTACGAGTTGACACGCAACCTACCTACAGCTCATCTGCCGAAGATCTCTGGTTAACATTAATATTTGATTCTGGTAAACAGTCTTGTATTAAATTAAACGTATGTGTCCTTTATTTGTGCACACAAAACTTAGGCAACTCATTCTCTCAACAATTATATAATTACTTTGATAAGCTTAATGACATTGTTTTTCAGAACCCTCTAGACAAATATTTAATAGTTGGCGATTTCAATATGAGTAAAATTAACTGGAACTTAAATAACGATTTGAGTTACAGTCCATCTGACTACCAATCGTTAACCGAATGTCTGCTTGTTGACGAATTGAACATGCATGGCTTTTCTCAATATAATGGTGTACTAAATACCCAGGGTCGAGTTTTAGACCTAGTAATTTCGAACGACATAGTAAAAGTGGTGGAGTGTCATGACCCCCTAGTGCAGATTGACCCCCTCCATAGTGCTTTATCAATTAACGTAGATTTTATCACTATCGATTATTTAAAACCGGCTACCACTACGAAGAGTCTATTTTATAAAGGTGACTATAATTCAATTAATTCGGAAATTCAGAGGGTTGATTGGTACACTGAGTTCTCTAATAAACCTATGGAATATTCTTTACAATACTTTTATAATTATATAAATAATCTTATCCATAAATACATTCCTTCTGTTAAGTCCACCAATAAAACATACCCTATCTGGTACTCTAAAGCTTTGATCAAAGTAATAAGAGAAAAGAACAAATTCCTACGTAAATTTAACATTTACGGCAACCGTGCCGATCTCGAGACATTCTTGCTACTACGAGACAGAGTAAGGCGCATGGAGGGGGAATGTCATCAAACATATCTTAATAACGTCGAAAAATCAATTATAAAAAACCCTAAGTATTTCTGGACATATATCAAATCAAAAAGCAACTCCAAATCTAGTACCATTCCCAGCAGTCTAAATTATAATGATGTTCAAGTATCGACTGGTAATGAAATATGTAACATGTTTTCATCTTACTTTCTTTCCAACTTCACTCAGGCAACGCCACCGTCTCAAAATAGCAATACTAATCCCAGTTCGCTGTCTGATCTCCCCGTCTCGTATATCTCGACCATTAGTATTGAATTGGATGAAGTGAAGAAAATTTTATTAGAGCTCGACACAGCTAAATCAGCCGGACCTGACTACTTACCAGCGCATTTCCTCAAAGCCACTGCTGAATCGATTTCAATCCCAATCACCTTACTATTTAGAAAGTCGCTGAATGAGGGAGTTGTTCCAGGTATCTGGAAATCGGCATTTATAACTCCAGTTCATAAAAAGGGACCAAAAACTGATGTATCTAATTATAGACAGATCTCCAAGCTTTGTATAATAGCTAAGGTTTTTGAGCGTATTATATACAATCAAGTATACTCTGCACTGAAAAGTTCTTTTGCTTCCTTTCAGCATGGGTTTCTTAGAGGAAGGTCTACCGTATCCAATTTAGTGCTTTTTAACGATTATCTTACACAAGCTATGGAGGCTGGAAAACAAGTTGATGTAGTGTATACCGACTACTCTAAATGTTTCGACCGCATTGATCATAAGGTGCTTATGGAGAGGCTTGCTTCGGTGGGAATCAATGGGGATCTCCTTAGGTGGTTTTCTTCATACATAGACCATAGGTCCCAGGCTGTAGTAGTCAAAAACTATATTTCTGGTTGGGTAGACATTCCAAGCGGTGTTCCACAGGGCTCTCTACTTGGGCCCCTCCTCTTTAATATTATGGTTAACGATATTCAAAAATGCCTACACACATCTCAACTACTTTGTTTTGCCGATGATATGAAGATATTCTGTACCATATCATCTCAGGATGATGCCAATGCGCTTCAAGCTGATATCTCCCGGCTTGAACAGTATTGCTGTCGCAATGGACTTGACCTAAATCCGTCGAAGTGTTGCGTAGTAACATTCACTAGAAAACTTAACGTAATATCCACATATTACATGCTCAAACAACAACCCCTACAGCGTTCATCAACTGTACGTGATCTTGGTGTACATCACGATTCGAAATTGTTATTTGACACACACATTGACAAGATAGTTTTGAAAGCATACAAAGCGCTTGGCTTCGTTCTGAGATGTGCATCGTCATTTCAGGACCTCAAAACAATAAAAGTACTGTTTTGTACCTACGTTCGTCCTCACCTGGAGTATGCCTCTCAAGTCTGGAATCCCAGATACAATCAATACATAGATCGCATTGAGAGTATCCAGAGGAAGTTTATTCGGTATCTATGCTTCCGCCAAAAAGTTATCTTTAACTCTGACAGCTATTTAGACATGTGTAAAAGGCATCATCTGATCCCGTTAAAGGTTCGGCGAGACGTCGCTGACTTAGTCTATTTACTTAAGATAGCTTCAGGTACCGTCGACTCATCTGAACTTCTAGCAAAGGTTCAACTTTTTGCTCCCTCGAGGTTATTCAGATCCAGTCCCCTCATATTTGTTCCCGTGGTATCTACCAAATATCGCAAAAATTCGTTTATCTTGCGTGTGGGTAATAACTTTAATAGTATCTCCAGAACAGTCGACATTGACTTGTTTACTACAAGCATAGTGTCTGCAAAGCGGTTGCTTTATGAACATATGCTCCAATAAATGCACTGTTTTTTATACTCTTTATTAATTTGTATGTAAAATGCTCTTATCTAACTACCATACCTTACTTAATAATAACTATCACTTGCAACTGTATTAATTAAGTTATAAATAGCGTGTATAAAATATGTTCGTCCTTTGTAATAACTAATCAAATTCTAACAGTAAGACCTGTAAATTGGCTTTTCGTTTTGTATAACTGTTAACTTGTTATTAATATTGTAAGCTGTTGGTCTTTAATAAATAAAATAAAAAATAAAATAAACATATCCCTTAGTCGTCTTTAACGACATCCATAAGAATGATATGCAGTGGTTAAATTCGTAAGTGCCGGAAACCACATGGTTTTCACTCAAGGGAAAGAAAAGTCAAAATATGTTCATCAAATATCCGAGCCATTAATTGCGTTATAACATTGCATTGCGACCCTGCCAAGTTCCGAAGTTATGTCGATTTTCGATTTGATTCTCAATTTACAAATATCTCTCAACACTACATGTGGACTTTGAAGAGTATTATTAAATTAATGTTATATACATTGCTCCCTCACCTGCAAAGAAATGCTGAACCGGTCCAACAGATGCAGCGTTGAACTGCTCTTCGTGTGCGCGTACTTCCAGTTGTCACGAGCTCGACCAACCAGGATTTGAAGGTCACTCAGTTCTATATTGTACCTGTTAGGAACATTTTCATGATGCTTTTAATAACAGGTCACAAAAGTCACGTTAGTTGAAATAAATAAAACGCAATATAGACAATTATAGACTCAGTCCGAAGTGGAAACGTAAGCTCTGGCAAAAGTGGAGAATAATATAGAAAATGGAAGTTATACTTTTGACATTTAACTGCCAATAAACCAAGACATATAATATGTAGGATCTATCGTTACTTTATAGTAACCAAATCTCAGCGATAGATTTGCTATCTGTCACTATCTTTTTAAGTCTCAATTCCAAAGCCAATAATCTTACCGTTGGCTTTGAGTCTTGGGACGTGTGGAGCGACAGCAGGCTACCGGATCACGGCGTCATGGACATCTCTGTGAGCTGGTGACGTGATCTCATCAGACAGCACTCACCTGTCATAGAGCCTCATGTGGAGATGTGCGGCGTCCAGCTTGGGCGCGGGGGGCTCCGGCGGACACGTGGGCGACAGCAGGCTGCCGGGGGGCGTCGAGCACGGCGTCATGAACATTTCTGTATAAGAACATTAAAAAAGAGTTAATTAACTCAATGGGATTTAAAAGCAAGAACTCTAATTATTTATAGTGATATGGCAAATGTTCTTATAGAGACATTAGAAGGAGAAGACCAAACGAGCGCACCTTGATCGGGGACAGAACTAGTAAAAAGTCAGGTCATCAACAAGATTGCATGAAAAGACCGATGAATCAAGATAAAGCAAAAAAATATATGCAGTGATCATGGCAAACACAGATTCACGACGAACAGTGTATGGCGAGGGACCTGTCCACCATGCTGCAGAGAGACGTACCCTCGTCGTCAGTGGGCGTGGAGAGCACATCATCGTTGGGCGCCGCGTTGGCGAGCCGCAGTCTGCCGAAGTCCACCACCAGCACGGACGCGTCCCTATCGCACAGGTCTTCTACGAACAGGATTTGGGGAGCTGATATGTCCAATTCCACTTGCCATGATCGACGATCGCCCTGGAACATAAGTATAGTAAAATAATTGTTAAGATGACGAGGCACAATATAGTTAAACCTGAGATCGTTTCATGAAAAGTAAAGGTAATAATTATTCGCTTCCTAGCTTCTGAAAAATGTCTGTCCTAAAGTAACTTGCAAAGTAACAGTCCAAAGGTCATGTACACAGCAGTCGGACTCAGGTCGTCCGTATGGAAATGCTTATTGGCAACGGAGGTCATCAAGGTCAAAGATTCGGCGACGGCGCGAGGGGTAAGGTGTATCGTCAATCTCCCGTAGAACTATAGTAGTCAAATTCAAATGGCAGCGTGGCAGACTGACCGGGCGGGCCTGCAGCATGTGCTGCCAGTGCTGCGCGAGGCGCGCGCGCGTGTGGTCGCGCACGCTGGCGTACGCGTGCGTGGGCCGCGAGCCCCACGGCGCCGCCAGCAGCTGCCGCGCCCACCGCGCCGCCGCCCAGCAGTACACCACCTCCAGGGACGCGGACTTCACCCATAATCTGATCGGAGAAAGTTACTTTGTTTTTATGATACTTATACAGCCTTTACGTACAATATGGTGGTAGAAGTGATATCATGTTTTTCAATTTTACAAAATTCATTGCCTTCAAGCAACGTAACGACGTTGACGATAGCCTCTCCCAATTTCAAAATTTTTATTTACTTGAAATCTTATAAATGATCAAGATATTTGAGTCATTTGCAGAATTTTTTTACCGATAGTTAAATTTGGATAGCACAAACAATAAAATGATGCAGTAGTTTGCAACGAATTACACAACAAGGTAACGTCGTCTAAGTAACAAAACAATATTTAAATCGAACTCCTGACATAAGAATTTGTTTACTTATGCAACGTCCAGCTGCAGGGTCGAAACTGTTTGTAAGGTCAAAAAGTATACTCTTAAATAGAAAAGTACCTCAGCCTGACTCATAAAACACAGTTACGGCTGTCATTTTCTTTTCATTATTATTTGCCAAAATACCCTAGTCAGGTCAATGGTTCTCAAAAACGTTTGCATACGCATCACAAATCTCGATAAGTAAGGTAGACTAATTTGTATCAATTATAGTCACACAATCACAATATTTAAAGAACTAAATCTAGTAAATAAACGACCAAAAATGCGTGCACAGTAAAGACACAAAGGTCCAAAGTTACTTACTTGTAATCGCAATTAAGCCCGAACGGTTTCTTCTCATACGTGAGCTGAAAGAGCGGCTCCTGGTCGTCGGAGGCTTGCGGCGCGGCCACCTGCGCGCGGCACCACGACATGGTGGACGCCGCCGTGTTCATGGCGCTCAGGCCCTCGCGGATCATGCCCTGGTCAAACGTTCATATTAGACATTGCGACATGTAAAACTTTTTATGAAATAAACAAAACTAATTTTATCATACATACTTGAGCTTGATTCAATCTGCATCTAGTAAGATGAAGTCAGAATTAGATAGTTCAACAAAACCGCAGCGTCTGTTTCGTTCTGTTACCATTTTCTTTTCCTTGCAAAGATGTCATCGCAATCGATAAACAATGTACAACAGACGGCGCCCAGCGACACGTGGGGGGGGCTCCACAACACAGAGCGGAGGATACCTGCGGCGCACAGAGCACGGGGAACAGCGAGCCGGGCGTGACGCGCTCGCGCAGGCACACGGCGCCCAGCGACACGTGGGGGGGCTCCACAACACAGAGCGGGGGATACCTGCGGCGCACAGAGCACGGGGAACAGCGAGCCGGGCGTGACGCGCTCGCGCAGGCACACGGCGCCCAGCGACACGTGGGGGGGCTCCACAACACAGAGCGGGGGATACCTGCGGCGCACAGAGCACGGGGAACAGCGAGCCGGGCGTGACGCGCTCGCGCAGGCACACGGCGCCCAGCGACACGTGGGGGGGCTCCACAACACAGAGCGGGGGATACCTGCGGCGCACAGAGCACGGGGAACAGCGAGCCGGGCGTGACGCGCTCGCGCAGGCACACGGCGCCCAGCGACACGAGGGGGGGCTCCACAACACAGAGCGGGGGATACCTGCGGCGCACAGAGCACGGGGAACAGCGAGCCGGGCGTGACGCGCTCGCGCAGGCACACGGCGCCCAGCGACACGAGGGGGGGCTCCACAACACAGAGCGGGGGATACCTGCGGCGCACAGAGCACGGGGAACAGCGAGCCGGGCGTGACGCGCTCGCGCAGGCACACGGCGCCCAGCGACACGTGGGGGGGCTCCACAACACAGAGCGGGGGATACCTGCGGCGCACAGAGCACGGGGAACAGCGAGCCGGGCGTGACGCGCTCGCGCAGGCACACGGCGCCCAGCGACACGTGGGGGGGCTCCACAACACAGAGCGGGGGATACCTGCGGCGCACAGAGCACGGGGAACAGCGAGCCGGGCGTGACGCGCTCGCGCAGGCACACGGCGCCCAGCGACACGTGGGGGGGCTCCACAACACAGAGCGGGGGATACCTGCGGCGCACAGAGCACGGGGAACAGCGAGCCGGGCGTGACGCGCTCGCGCAGGCACACGGCGCCCAGCGACACGTGGGGGGGCTCCACAACACAGAGCGGGGGATACCTGCGGCGCACAGAGCACGGGGAACAGCGAGCCGGGCGTGACGCGCTCGCGCAGGCACACGGCGCCCAGCGACACGTGGGGGGGCTCCACAACACAGAGCGGGGGATACCTGCGGCGCACAGAGCACGGGGAACAGCGAGCCGGGCGTGACGCGCTCGCGCAGGCACACGGCGCCCAGCGACACGTGCAGCAGGTGCGACGCGGCGCGCGGCCGGGACTCCAGCCGCACGCACACGCACGAGAACTGGAGCTCCATGCCGCGGGGCTCCCCGCCCACCGTCGGCCTGATGATACATTGAATACCTTATTAACATAAAACAGTGAATAGCAGTCAGCACTAACATGGAGTGAGCAGTTGAGCAGAGCCTTGATATGAGGACTGAAATCTTTATTTAAGGATTAAAGTTTAACCATCGATAAAGATGTGTGAGGATGTGTTGCGTCACCTTGGCTGTTCAGCGTATTCATAACTGATTAATATTGACTTATTTAAAAGACTCTGAGAGTAGATTAATAATGATCGTCAAACGTCTTCTCTATGCTGACGACCAGGTTATACTGACGTTATCGGGCGAGGACTTTCAAATGTTTACACATGTCAGCGAGGTTAGATTACAACAAATAAAACACTCACGTGTTATCGCCATCCTCCGCGCTCTCCACCAAATTAAAGCTTCCTTTATTCAAAATAAACTCGAACTTCCCAAACACGGTGTCTCTCTTCAACAACGTGTTATTCTCAATAGAATCCGCGATAACATCCAATATCTCTTCTTCTAGCTCCGGCACGGGGGCGGAGTCCGGCGGCGGGGGTGTGGGGGTGTCTGCGGGCGGCGCGGGGGCGGGGGAGGAGCCGTACCACCCCCACCACTGCGGGAACCAGTGCAGCAGCATGCTGCGGCCGGAGCTGCTCGGCATGTCCGGCGTCGACACCGGCGTCGCTTTTGGCACTTTGCGCATTGCGATCTGAATGAGATGATTTCGTGTTTACTACATACAGACACGTCACATAAATCACGGGGTAGGCAGAGACTACATCGTTCCACTTGCAATGGTCCCTGCATACTTCGTTTGCTACATCCACATTTATAACTCTCTTAATGCAAGTTAGTTGGTTTCGGGTACACTTGTTTAGTAACTAAGAGCGATGTTGACTAAACAGGTGAGCTGGTTCATATAATTAGTAATATACAACGTTTTTCTGTTTTGTTCAGAATTTGTCATAACTGGCCAGACATACAAAAAGAAAAGGAAAATTTTTTGCTGCTCATTAGATGCTATTTGCAATAATATAACTAGTACTAATCAAATTGTTATAAAATTATTTTATCAATAAGTTCAGTGGTTTATTACAATATTTCAAGTTAAACCAAAGATCATCCCCGGTTTACATCTTTTATTTATGAAGGACCCCGAGATGCACCTATTAACCCTGGATCGGGTAAGTCATGTTTTAACACGAAGCGACTCCGGCCTGACCTCCGCAACCTTGGCGCTCCTTTATAAATTCTTTAGTCTCTTTTTTTTATGATCAATGTCATTGGCACTGTACCTCCCGCAGCGGCTTGAGGATGTGCAGCGGCGTGTTCCACTCGAACTCGTCCTTGAACAGCTTGCGGTCTGCCGGCAGAGACGCCGCCGGGTTGCTGAGGATGCCCAGGCAGATGTCCACGTACTGCCTCGTCCTGCGGGCCTGCTCCAGGCACGACTCCCATGTTGGTTTGGGCTCCGTCCCTGTCAAAATACATAAACATGAGATTTTAGATTCTGTTTAACATAACGTGTGTTCTTTGTCGCCATCTGGCGGGCGTTATGTAAATCATGTCAAAGGATTTTACATTATAAAATATGACGTCATCGTTTGCTATCGAAAATTTAATTGTCCTTGGAACTTATTTTAGTTATGATGTAATAAAATTGGGAGACAAGTTTTGGTACAGTTCACCCTGTCTTCTCTGGAAGGGATATAGACGTGTTTATAAATATATGTATATCTATGTATTTCTAGGTCGGAGTGGGAAGACCTAGACGAACGTATCTTGATCAAATTAAGGACGTCCTGGTAAAGGGTCAGGTCAAAAGTACCCGAAACCGCCGAGCTTGTATGAAGAGAGTTATGAATGTGGACGAAGCGAAAGAAGTATGCAGAGATCGTGGCAAGTGGAAAGAGGTAGTCTCTGCCTACCCCTCCGGGAAAGAGGCGTGATTTTATGTATGTATGTATGTATTTATCTTAAAATGCGTCAATGTGTTCTAATGAGACAATCTTTTAATTTAAGTATAAAAAGAATATAGATAGATTTATCTCTTATAACTCATTTAGATATTGGTATACTGACAAGCGTGCGCAGGCACATGCCTGCCGAGCGCGTAGATCCACCAGTCGCGAGCGCGCGCGCGCACGGGCGCGGCGGGGCGCGACGCGCGGCTCTCGCGCACGCGCGCTATTCGCTCCAGGCCCAGCGAGCACCCCACTGCTTCGTTGTATTGCCGCTACGAGTGAACAAAAATCTGTTTACGTTGAGGGCATCATGAGAGAGTAATAAATATGTATATACGGGACGAATTACACCGATTGAGGTAGCCT
This sequence comes from Amyelois transitella, assembly GCF_032362555.1. Lineage (NCBI taxonomy): Eukaryota > Metazoa > Arthropoda > Insecta > Lepidoptera > Pyralidae > Amyelois > Amyelois transitella. The sequence continues at coordinate 12,796,249 of NC_083508.1, read as the reverse complement.
CGAAGTAAGTTACGAGATACTAACTCAACGATACTGTATTTCATAATAAATACTTATAAAGATAAACATAGTAATAAAACAGATCTGGGAAGAAGAAGAGATTTTTGCAATGCTAATGACTTGTTTGAATAATATAGTTTTAAATGAAATAATGAGAAAAGAATACAAAGCTCTTTTGGCGAATTTTTTTAAGTTCTTTTGGTAAGTATGTATATCTTCTCTTACCAGTGGTCGATTTGAATTTTCTTTGAAATCGTAAAATTAAAATAATAGAATAGAATATTTTTAGCTCAATTCTCTTACTTAAAACCATTATTTTAGTAAATTATATTGCTATAACTAAAACTGTGTTTTCGATATTATTTTCCTTCGTCAAAGGAAAAGGTGGCGTTTCTTTTGAAAAAAAAATAATTGCCAAAGCATTTTATTTCGTTTAATGCATTTTTAACTACCAGTATTCAAATTATCAATTAAAAAATTATACGTAAATCATTTAGAAATGGCAACTCACCGACGTGAGGTTGAGCAGCACGGAGTCGAGCGTGAGGTGCGCGGAGACGCGCGGGCGCGTGCGCGAGCGCAGCGGCGGCTCGCAGCGCTCGCGCCGCACGCGCGCCGCCGCCGACGCGGGCCGCACCAGGTACGCGTGCGGCCGCGTCCACGTCTGCGACATGCGCACCTGGCCGACACATACTTGCTCGTTCACACATCTTTTTTTATTGATCAGTAGCAGTTGACTTAATTTCAGTCTCAATTTTATTTATAAAAGTTCGTTCAAAGGTGCAAATATGACTGACACGGTGCAAAGGATGGCGAGTAGATATTGCACTAGCGATAAGTCCGCCTTTGTAACATCTCTATCTGTTTTGTGCTGTTTTGTACATATGTTTTACTCTGATGATGCAATAAAGAGTTTTCTAAGTTCCATGTCAATATATCTAAAGATTTAGCAGAAACTTTCAAGATTAGACAGGAAGTGCATCGTCCCATCTTACTTCTTCATATGAGATCAGACTTTTTTCCAAGTGAAGATACAACTAAATTCCATTATTAAGCCATACCGTTAATCATGGACTTTCAGTCTTTTCAAGACTATTGGCTCTGTCGACCCCAAAAGACCATCCTACTACTATTATAAAGGCGAAAGTTTGTATGGATATATGGATGTTTGTTACTCTTTCACGCAAAAACTACTGAACCGATTACCATGAAATTTGGTATGTAGGTAGCTGAAGACCCAGAATAACACATAGGCTACTTTTTATCCCAGAGTTCCCGCGGGATTGATAGGGTTTCCATGCGGACGAAGTCGCGGGCGGCCTCTAGTATGCATATACATATGTAGGTAAAAAATACAACCAGAATAAAATTGTAAAACAACGTTAGGGTACAGGTATGTAGATATAACATGCGGGCACTCACAGTGAGGTCGGGCAGCTCGCAGTGCTGCAGCATGCCGGAGGGCACGGGCATGGGGTCCCAGTACACGGCCAGCTGCTGCAGCTCCAGCAGCTTGAACGAGCAGCCGTCGGCGGCCGCCAGCAGCGTGAAGCCGCGCCGCCAGCCGCTGTCGCACGACTCCGCCGTCAGCGACTCCACGGTCAGCCCGCACGCGAACGCGCGCGGCGCGCACGTCAGGTCGTCCTCGTAGCGGATGTGCACGTCGTTCAGTTTCAACTGTTACAACAATCAATATTACATTGGTAAGGAAGGTGCCGTGTGGTTCCCGGCACCAATACAAAAAAGAATAGGACCGCTTCATCTCTTTCACATGGATGTCGTAATAGGCGAATAAGGGATAGGCTTACAAACTTGGATTATTTTGAGGCGTTGGGCTAGCAACCTGTCACTATTTGAATCTCAATTCTATCATTAAGCCAAATAGCTGAACGTGGCCATTCAGTCTTTTCAAGACTGTTGGCTCTGTCTACCCCGCAAGGGATATAGTCGTGACCATATGTATGTATGTTGGTAAGGACATTGTGGCAAATGATTTTTTCACGTGTGCATTAAATTTGGTGCAACTGGGAACACGCCAAGATGGGAGACTTTTGATTCCTTGTATATCATCGAAATTAGTAAACTTGGGATTCTTTTTTAAGATGATTTGCTAACAACCTGTCACTTTCCATGCTGAATTCTTTAGCCTTTCAGTCACCGCGTAACTATTGGCTCTATTTACCCCGTGAGGGATAAAGACGTGACGTAGTAATGTCCTGGTCTATGGTCTCATAAGTTAGCGCCATCTATCGATCATGAGCCACACAGTTACCTGTAGATTCTCCACGATATTGGCCAGCAAACCGGTGCCGTAACTCAGCCATGAGGAGTACGAGGTGGCGTAGTACCCGCCGTCGCTGGCCTCGTGCGACGCCCGCCATTGTGCCTCCAACGCGTCCAGTAGCGCCATCTTGCGGTCGTGAGCGATGTTCGCCTCCACTGTGCTGTCCCACTGAAACACAAATGGCACACAGATATCAATGCTAATGGCGACCCAGTCTTGGGTTAGATCCGACTAGAGATGCTGTTTTTGCCAGCGATACGCGACCATGATTCTATAGCGCAAAAAACTATCGCTGTCCCGGTTCACGTCATAATAAAATGCGAAACAGCGATAGTATTTCACGCAACAAAGCGGCCTCGCGCGGGCTATGCTAGCTTAGCATACATAATCTGATTAATAGACAGGATAAACAGGATTAATATTGTTCTGTGCTTCACCGGAATGATAAGCTGTATTTTAGTAGTTGCTTTTGTTCCCAGAAATAAAATAATTGTCTTTATTAATTTTTCTTGTAAGACTATGAACAACTGTTACTTGTGTTTATAATTCCTATAACTTTTCTGTATAAATAAATAAAAAAAATGACTCGTAGACCATGTTTTGCTGTATGGCTTAATCTGTGTTGATTCTGTCTCATACAATAAAAGTTTGTTTGTTTGTAAATTCTTTATTGCGCAAAAAAGGCATATAACAAATTACAAAACAGTCATTGGATTACACGTCTTTCAATAGTATGAAAAATTTATAGGCAAAGTTCATTTTTGTGGCATTGATATTTTCAACACTTCTCTAGCAAGGGCTAAACGTTTCTTGTATGGAAAATATTTTAGTGATGAAGTACTAAATGTTTCTATTCTTTAACTTTTTAGGTATTCATAGTACATATGCACTTAAGCATTTGTTTGTTTTTCTCATCATACAGATCATTTAGATGACATTCCCGAAAATTCTTTTGATACTGCTTTTATTAGTGAAGACCTGTAATTGCCTCTTAAATATTTAATTCGTAAGCTAAAGATTGTAACATTGTTGTCAACCAAATGTATAAAAAAAACAAACAAGAAAAAAAGCATACAGTTCAAAATACAAATTATGACACCAAGGTGTATAGGATCAATTGATTTTAGTACTAGATAATGATAAGGATGACTAACAATATGTAAACATAATCTAGCAATCTGTCAAAGTCTGCAGTTATCTTATCAGATGGGTGACAAAGTCCAAGTTAAAATATGTTTGTTTGGCCTATACTTTTCAGGTATAACAGCACTCTCGTGTCAAGTTCATGTTACAATGATAATGCTTAATTAATATTTAATCAGTCATGAATTATTTGTAAAGGTCATCACAATTTAAATTAACTGAATGTATTGTTAAGAAAAACTAATAACATTCAAAGCATGTGAAAAACAATGAGCTTCCATGCTGGATCAACCAATATTTGAATGTCAATTCCATCATTAAGACTACAGATGAATGTGGCTTTGAATCTTTGTATCTTTTTGTTACGGGCGCAGATTGACCTGCACTAGCACCTAGGTCATAACTTCGAAAATAGCCATTGGTCGCCTGGGATTCGAATCAGAGCCTTTATACCCAATCGCGTTTCAACCATGCACCTTACCGATTCGAACACCGACGCTCTGACCTCATCTCGAACAATCCTTAATCACGTTACCTCATCCAGATTGACAGGCGCGGCGACGAGGTACAGCTTCTCGATGGCGATGAGCCAGGGCGCCGAGCGGATCTGGCGCACGGGCACCTGCAGCTGCACCTTGCCGATGAAGCCAGCCCGGACCTCCACCGGCAAGCCAAGGTGACGCAATGCATCTTTTTTTAGGGGCAGGTTCTCCAATTCCACTTTGCCTGTAATAATTATATTCAATATATTTATGGAGTTTTTGAAAAAATCTCTTCTTAAATTTAAGAGCTTATATATAATTGAAGAAGGTCCATGTAACTCCACCATTAAGTGGAGCTTCCTGCATTCATCTCTTTTCTCTGTTAACTATTTTAACATGCTGGTTGTAACATTGACTTTATTTTTAAATGTTAAACATAAAATAATACTCCTACAATAAATTTTCATGTGGTTCCAGGTCCTTTAGAATAGGACCACTCCATATATTTCCCATGAATGTTGTCAAAGGCAACCAAGGGAAGGGCTAATAAAGTTAGAAATCTTCTTTAAGGTCATCACCTATCATCGGCTAGCAACTTTTCACTATTTAAATCTCAATTCAATCATGAAGCCTGTGTGTGGCCTTTCAGCCTTTTGATGACTGTTGCCTCTGTCTAACCCACTAGGGATAAAGATATTTTGGATTATATGGATGTAATAATCTTACAATTGCACAAATCCTTATTAAATTGCATAACGCCTTGTCATTTAATGCATTTTTACAGGTATCTTATCTTACAAACCAAAAAACAGAAACAATATATTTTTTAATATATCCTCATACTTTTTCAAGAGGGTTTGTGTGTGTGTGTTTATGTGTTTTAGGAATTGTGCTGGACAAACACTGTGACTGGAAGGCCCACATTGAACAGGTTTGTAAGAAATTAAATAGATTTGTGTATGTACTATATCGATTAATCAAAAACATCAACTCAAAGCACAATGTTGTCGGCTTATCATGGATATGTCAGCTCTGTTCTTAGGTATGGTTTAATACTTTGGGGTAACTCTACAGAAGTAGACAAAGCTTTCATCGTGCAGAAAAAATGCATAAGAGCTATGTGTGGGGTAGCCCCATGGCACTCTTGTAAACCCTTATATCAGAAACTTGGTCTTCTTACTCTTCCCTGCTTGTATATTCTTGAATTGAGTAGGTTTGTCAAACTAAACCCTGAATTATTTGTTAAAGCTAGGGATATATACCTAAGAAATACTAGAAATCCAGACAGACTAGTTCTACCGAAACTTCCTCAAACAGCTCTATATTTGAAAAGCTGTTATGTGATGTGCATCAAAGTATTCAATGCCCTTCCGGCGGATATCAAATGTCTCCCAATAAAGAAATTTGACATAAAAATTAAAGAATGGCTAATAGAAAGATGTTTTTATAATGTAAAAGAATTTTTGGAAAGACGCAACCTATAGACATTACTAGTATTATAAAAAAATATATATTTTATTTTTATTGTTTTTTCTTTCTTTTCTATATTATGGCTTCCACCGGACTTTCGGTGATTCTGCCAATGTCATGGTTTGAAGAGACACGAAGTTACGAAATTGGACGGTATACAATCTGAAAGGAAGGTTAACAAATGTACAAACACAAAAAGACAAACACAACAAGTAGGTATTGTTAGTAAAAGAGAAGACAAGTTAATGATTATAATGTGAAGTGAGTGTGTAAGGTGTAAAAGTTATGTAAAACAAGGCATATACCCAATAAGAGATTTCGGAAGTAGGAGAGAGAGAGAGAAAAAAAAATACTGTAATGGGAACTATAGTTTTAGGTTATTTTTAGTTATGAACTTTGCAATAATATAACAGAACCGAGTGTGGACAAGAGAAAGAAATGAATTAATGTCTAAATTTAGATGGGGAATGTTCGTCGGAATTATGTTACGAAGATGGACCACAAGTTTGGGGCAGTTGAAAATTATATGATTTAGATTACCTTCATCCAGGCCACATTCACAGACAGAAGTATCTCTAATTCGCAGTTTATGGAGGAAGACAGGGATACATACATGGCCAAGTCGCATTCGGATTATAACTGACGTTACCCACTTCTCCAAGTTTCGATGCCGGAAGAACCAAGGGACTTTGGGTAAGTTAGGTTGGATATTTCCATACCAGACACCTTTTTGCTGACGAGAATGTTGCCATTGTCTGTTCCAATTAGTCATTAACTGTGGTTTAGCTAGAAGTCTAAGGTCTCGAGAGTAATGAAATTTGTGGCAGTCAGAACCTGAAGTAGAAGCTTGTTTAGCCCACATATCTACTGTTTCATTACCCTTGATTCCTGAATGGCTTGGAATCCAAGCAATAACTACATTAATACTGGAAGATTGACAATTAAATAAGGCTTCTCTTATTTTCAGGGTAATTGGAAAGTTATCCTTTGCATGGAAGGGTCGTTTCAAAATATCTTGGAGGCAGCTCAAAGAGTCTGAGAGGATAAGTGATTTGTCCAAATTGTGAGATAAAACAAATTGAACAGCTTCAAAGAGAGCAATGGATTCTCCAGTAAATATAGAGGATTTAGAAAAATATTTAAAACTTAATAAAAGATTGAATTTAGGTATCCAAACTGCTGCACCAACATTAGAGTCCTGAGTTAATTTGGAAGCATCCGTAAAAATGAGTGTCCAATCAGACCATTTCTCAGAAATGATCCGGTTGAATATCCTATCAGCACCAGGAAGATTCTTGGAAAGTCCTATGTTTAGAAGAACATTAGGTTGGAAGATGAGAGGGAGGAAGTCAATATCAAAGATAGGATTTTTGGAGAATTGGGCAACTGGGTGGGGAAAGTTATCTATTTTATCGAAGCTTTTAACCAAAGGCGGGTGATCTTTGTTAACCCAATAAGAAGAAGTATGACAATAGTCTGATAGAGAGTTAAGTATTTCTAATAAGGGGTGAGAAAATAATTGGATTGTTTTGTAAAGAAATCTATCAGCTAAAAATTGTCTCCTTAATACAAGAGGAGGGTCCAAACATTCAACCTGAAGGGCATTTGTCGGAGAAGATTTCATAGCACCGGTTATAATTCTGAGACATTTATGTTGAATTTTGTCTAATTTCGCCAAAGCTAATTTGTTGCATGGTTCTAGTAAGAAGGCACCGTAGTCAAAATGGCTACGTACAAGGGCATTATAAATTAATTTTTGACTATAGGGATGAGAGCCCCAGCGGACTCCAGAGAGAGACCTCATGACATTAACTCCCTTTTCAGCTTTTTGGACAACATGGTTTAAGTGAGTAACACCTGTTAGTTTGGAGTCTAAGGTAATTCCTAAAAATTTACAGTTGTCTTTTTGAGGGATAGTTTCATTATTAATCGAAACAGTTAATAGGGGCAAAGATCTCTTCCGAGTAAAGACGACACAGTTTGATTTAAGCGGGGAGATAGATAGATCCATGGTCTTCTAACCAGGTGTTGAGGTAAAAAAGAGCTGAATTTAAACGACGGCTAATGTCATCAAAGGAGTCCGAAGAAGCGAAAAGAACTATATCATCAGCATATTGAAGAATATTGCAAAAGCAATTGACAGACTGATCTAGGTCAGAAGTATATAAATTATACAATATGGGACTAAGTACAGAGCCCTGTGGAAGACCCTTCCAAACAGAGCGAGGGGGAAGAAGAGAACCCTGCAAACGGACAATTATGTGACGATCCATGAGCATATTACAGATGATATTAATCAGCCTCACTGGAATACTCAGCTTATGCAATTTTTGCCTGAGAATAGGAAGTTGAACGTTATCATATGCTGAAGTTATGTCAAGAAAAGCGCCTACCACATGTTCGTTTTTAGAGAATGCCACTCTTATATGAGAGACCAGGATACTCAAGCTGTCCAGAGTTCCCATACCTCTTCTAAAGCCAAATTGAGAATTTGGAAGTATGCCCTTTGATTCAATAAACCATTCCAATCGATTTTTGATGAGATGTTCCATAATTTTATGTATTACCGATGAGAGGGCAATGGGTCTATAGCTGAGGGGGTCTAGAGGGTTCCTCCCAGGTTTAAGAATGGGAATAATAATTTGGTTCTTCCATGATTCTGGGACAGACCCAGACAGGAAGATATGATTTAAAATGGACAGGAGGTATAATTTGGAAGGAAGAGGAGCTTTGGTAATGAAAGAAAAGGGAATGCCGTCAATACCAGGGGAGGAATCCTTGAGACCATCCAAAGCGGATAATAATTCTTGGAGGGAGAAGGGTTCATCTAGGATGGTTGGGGAAGGACAGTTATATGAAGAGTATGGAAGTTCATCCAAAGCAGGAGCGGTTAGAGGGGAAAGTCTATTTATAAAATCATTGAGCCAAGGTGAAGTGTCATTAGAAGAGGAGTCTTGATGAGCTGTAGCTCTTCTAAAAGATTTAATTTTCTTCCAAACACTTGAAAGAGAGGATTTGGGGGAAATGGATTCACAAAAGGACTTCCAGCCAAGGTGTTTTTTTTGAGATAATAGACGCTTAGTCTGTGCCATTGTTTTGCGAACAAGTAAATAATTTGTCAAGGTGGGGTCACTATTAAAATCTTTCTCAGCTTTGTTTCTTTTCCTGATAGATTCGGAGCATTCAGAGTCCCACCATGGAGGGGAGGGAATTTTGTTGTGTGAAGCATTTTTAATTGGGATTGTTTCATCTGCAGCAGAAATAACAGCAGATATGAACTCTTCATACGCCTGTAAAAAGTTTTGGCTTGAGGGAGAGGGAAGGGAGGATGTAAGGACTTTGAGGCAAGTTGAGAACTTGTCCCAGTCTGCCTTTTCGGTTTTGTATTTAAGAAGAGGAGGAAGGGGCGAAACCTTGGAAATGGATTTAATTAGTGTGGTAAGGACTGGAAAATGATCACTACCGTATGAATTAGGTAAAACCCGCCAAAGCAATATAGGAGCAAGTTGGGGGGATGTTAGGGTAAGGTCTGGGATACTAACATTTTGGGACGGAGGAGACCGACGGGTGACAGAGCCATCATTTAGAATGCAAAGATTTATGTTGTCAAGAAGATCAAGAAAGACAGGTAAAATTGAATCGTCAAAGGGGCAGCCCCAGAGGGTGCTTCGTATGTTAAAGTCACCTAAGATGATAAGGGGAGTAGGGATAGAAGATAGAATAGACTGTAGTTCCAGGACAATAGAGTGGTGAGGGTGAGGGAGGTAAACAGAAACAAAGGATATTTCTAAGGCTCTCACAGCAACAACATGGAAGGAAGAGCTGTGAGGGGGAATAGGAACTTGAGTGAAGGTGATGGATTGAGAGACTAACAAAGCACAGCCTGCCCAACCATCATCTCTATCATCTCGGAAACAAGAGTAGAGTGGGATATGGAAGTGAGACATGCGTTTAAGGCACGTTTCAGCAATGGCAACTATAATGGGATTGTATCTTTTGATTAAGTACATTAAATCGGGTTTTTTTTTTGATACACTCCTAGTATTCCACTGAAGAAGAACTTGGTCCATTATGTTTGGAAAGGATAGGTACAATTATTTGTTGAAGACGAGAAATGGTATTGGGCGGTAGCATGTCAACATCTCGTGATAAAAATTGGATAAGGGCGTCTGCTAATATCTCAAATAGGTTATCATTTGGAGATAAAGCAGGGGAAGGGTCCTGGTGTTGGCATGAACACGCACAACCATTGGGAAGGGAAGATTTAGGAGTTGAGGTAATTTCTCTGAGAGCTTGTATGTCATAAGACTTTCCAAGCTCTGGTCTGGCTTTAGGGGAAAGTGAAATAGTTTTTTTGTAAGAGGAAGACAGATTGGGGGTTGAAGAGCGGGGAGGGTTTGGAGGGCGTTGTGGAGAGGAGACTGGAGATTGGGAGGAGTAGTATTGGGAGGAAGCTGGGGGAACTGCAGCAGCAACTTGAGAAAAAGAACGATTTTGAGGAATTTTGGTTGCTGCCTCAGAGTAACTAATGTTATCATTTGCCATAATAACTTTTATTTGTTTTTGCCTAATATGTTCGGGGCAAGATGGGTCAGTAGCTAGATGGGAATTCCCGCAGAATAGACATGAAATAGAAGCATCTGAGGAGCATGAATCGCCTGAGTGTTGGAATTGGCCACATCTATAGCATCGTGGTTTGGAACGGCACTGGTTGCTGATATGACCAAATTTACAGCAGTTCCTACATTGGATTGTGGGGAGGAGGTAGACTGATACGGGGAGAGAGGTATGGAAACAAAAAACTCTTTCCGGGAGGACGTGTCCACGGAAAGTAAGGACAACAGTAGTGGTTGGGAACCAGGAAACGGCAGAGTCAGGTTTCTTTGATTTGGAGTTGAGACGTCTGGCCATTACTACCTGACCACAGTTGGGCGGAACAGAAATATTATTAATTAATTCCTCCAAGGTCCAGTCTGTAGGGATATCTCTAACAACTCCCATGCGAGAGATATTGAATCTTGGTACAGATGCAATATATTTGTTAGTTGGGATTAGGGGGTTTTCTAGGAATGAATTGGCAGAATCCCTATCTGTGAATTCGATTGAAACTTTGTTCCTACCCATGAGCTTAAGTCCACCTGATTTAATACCGGAGACAGAATTATGATGTAAAAATTGTGCAAATTTAAGAAGCCTAATAGATAGGCCCGCAGAAGGATCGGGTTCCATCCTCGTAACATATACGATAAACGGGGCATCGTCTTCGTCGGTATATTTAATAATAGAGTCCGGTTCAAATCCCGGACGATGATAAACAGATTGGATGGAGTCCGATGGGGGAGAAGAAGAAGGGCGAGGCGTAGAGGGTTTCTTCCTAGAAGAAGAACTCGTACCTCCCCAGTCTGGGGGACCTTCTTCGTCACCTAACTCCATCACGGAGTGATGGAGTAGGTGCGAATTACAACTAAATTACTTACCTTATTGTGTGATGTATCCACAACCGAGTAAAGGATGAAATGGGAAGAGAACAGATAAGGAAAACACTAAATATCGCGATTTTACGAAAATACGTGTGTCAACCAACAAGATGACTGGCAGAATCCTATTATTATTGTTATTGACCTAGTATCTGGAATTTTGACATTATTGACATGATTTTATAATATTGACACTTATTCTAGCACAAATTAATAAGAAATTATAATCTGTAATATATTTAATATTTGCATGCTATATTTAAGCAGAACATGTATTAGGACTACAATTTACTGTGACATCTTTTATAACCATGTTTTAAGCAAATAAATGAATTGAATTGAATTGTTTACTTAATTTTTTAAAGTTTATATAGGTATTTGATACACTGATCTCCTTGTTTATATTGATGTTTCAGGGAATGGAGTCTGTTAAACTATCCTAATATACCTATTGTGTTTTACCAAATATAATTTACAGCATGACATATTTATATAGTCAACAGTATGGAAACAAGTTTTCTGATTTTTTTTTTCCAATTGGTAAAGCAAAAGAAATGGTTTTTCCTGACTATGAAATATTGTAGGTAACATGATAAATTGGCTGTGTGGTTCCTGCCACTTTAGAATAGGAACACTCCATCTCTTCCCATGGATGGCGTTAAAAGCGACTAAGGGACAGGCTACAAAAACGAAGGATTATTTAGGTGATGGGCTGTCAGTCACTATTTGAATCTTAATTCCATCATTATGTCATACAGCTGATTGTGACCTTTTAGTCTTTGCGTGACTGTTGACTCTGCCTACAACGTAAGGGATAAAGACGTGAATATATTTATGTATGATTAATTAGGCAACTTTCATTCTGACTTACCAGAGAGAAGTGCTACACTCAGCTGATCTGTGTTCAAATTCTCCACATACTTGCCGAGGTAGTTGTTCAGAACCCAAGCCACTAATCCTTCCAACATCGTGCATTGTGTTTACAATTTCACCTATCCTGTCGTTAATGCTGTAATAGAAAGGATCGTTGTTTGGTTAGAACGTTATGTACGCACTATTTCATCACTAAATCCAAACAGGTCAGATTCAACTTATAAAAAAGTCAAAGTCCTTTGTAAAATTACTAATTCATGGTAATATTTACATACTCATTTAAAATATTTCCTTGTTGAGTAAATAATTAGTAATTTTTTTCAAAATACAAAAAATAATTTACTTTGCAGTGTAAATCTTATTAGACTTTGACATAGACATTTATTGACATTGACAGTTAACAGTTGACAGGTGGTACTGACTTTTTTAAATATTTACTGCTATGGTTACTAGATTTTAGAAGTCGTTAACATGAAACTCATAATTTACTGTCGCGTTCAGATAACCTAGTTAAGATTTGTAAGTCTTAACTTTGGATCGCTGCTTTCACTTTTACTCCATTGCCTTCTTTACGCAAAATAGACAGCAATTTTGTTTGACGTTTGTCATATTCATTTCGTGAAATGAAATGTATTTCGAATGAGTAATGTCGCAGCTAAGTTTTTGAGTTTTGTGTTCTTTTTATATTAATTTACCAACAATCTAAAATGAAATCAGCGCGAGTGATAAGAAGAGTGTATAGTGCACCAATTATAAATATTAATATGTGTTGTCGGCCTACTGTAGTTCAGTCACAAGTGCGACAAAGCACAACTTTGGAATTTTGTAAATCAAAGGTTTTATATAAATCAGCTGGAAATGTACGCCACTTGGGACTAGGACCAACTTCGAAAGATTTTGATGAACCTACACAATTATCAGGACCTCTCACAAAAGCCCATGCTACTGAACTTGTGCTGCGTCTGAACAACGATGAACGAAAAATGTTACTTAGTGCTCTGCAAGAATACGAATCTAATAGAATAAAGGAAGAATTCGAAGGTAAAGCAAGTCTTTATGATCGATACAGTATGCTTATTCATAAGTATGCCATTACTGAAAAAGTATTTAACATTTTTGTTGGTTTTCAGACAAGTTAGCAGGACAGCGCTGGAGAAGTAAATTAGGCAGACCCAGCAAAGTGCCAACACTGGGTGACGTCGACCCGACAGGAACTTACTGCCCTGTACCAGAGGATTGGATCAAAAAGAAGTATGGTCTGTACCAGCATCATAATTGTTCTTATTTCTCTTGGCGTTAATCCTCACCACACCACCATCACTACCTTTGAACAGGAGCCCGGGTTCTGTCTTTTGATGATGATGGGGTAAGCCAGATTTTTACACAAAGTGACACCCATTTGAAACCTTTGCAGAAGAACCATTATTGGGTCATGACAAAAGCTTCTCAAGATGAGTGTGCCTATTCTCTGAGTAGCCTTTTACAATATCCATTGGGAAAGAAATGAGGTGCTCCAATTCCGAAGTGCCAAACAGAGTAGAGTAATTATTTTAAATTTTAATTAAATATTTTGAGTTTTATGACGAAACTCGCATTGCATTTCAGAAACATTTAGTTTCTCCAATGATGTGTTTGACTTACCTATATTGAAAATGAATTGAAAGTCTGTGGATCTGTAGTGACTTTCAAGTTTTTAATTTTCATAGAAATAATTTCCCTCCAAGTGTATCCTCTTTAAGTATGTATAACCAAACTTGTGATGGTTTTTATGTTGCATGTTTCCCATTTTCATATCTTTATTAACATGTGTCCTTCTTAAGAAATTTATGATTGATTTTCAGCTGCCACAGTCCCGAAACCAACGACAAAGGAGTTGTTCCATTGTGAGTAACATTCATAAAAAATACATATAGTATAGCTTTTGCTGGGTAGACAGAGCCAGCAGTCTTGAAAAAACTGTCACATTCAGCTGTATGACTTTATAATGGAATTGACATCAAATAGTTACTACCCCATCTCCTACAAGAAGAATCTCTAGTTTATAAGCCTATCCCTTAGTCGCATTTTACGACATCAATGAGAAAGATATGGGATGATTCTATTCTAGTGGTGCTGGAAACCACATGGCAATTGTGAGTGAAATTATTAAATACATTAACTTTTCTCTGCATTATACATTTTTGGCGAAAGATAACTTAATATCTTATGTAGCAGTCATTAACACTGCAAATGTATTACTAATGAGCATTTTTATCATTATCATGTGACTGTTAATGATTACAACATAACTATATTTGTTCATTATGCAGTAGTAGCAATGTTTATAACACAACTTACTCTGCCTTTTAGTTAATTACTTTGTTATTATATATTACTCTTACATTTAATTAAATTCTTTCAAGATATTATTAACATTGTTCCACATAAGGAGTACCATTCCATTAAATAACATAAAATCACGCCTCTATCCTGGAGGAGTAGACAAACTACATACTACACACATAATTAAATGACAAAATGTATCTATCTATTATTTTCAGTGTCACTGGCGAATTCTGTACCCTTCATAGGATTTGGATTTCTGGACAACTTCATAATGATTATTGCTGTAAGTTTAAATCTTTTGGGTACCCTTAGCTGTTATATTAATATTTAAAGGTAACTAAGAGTGAACACACAGTTACTACATTCAATTCATTTAACAATGATGCATTGCCTGCAAATAATTATAGTATATATATTTCCTGTTAAGGTTTACTGTTTTTTAAATAATCATAAGGAAATATATTTGTGTTGCTTCACAACTGTACTGACAAGTATAATTTGCTGTAAAATCTAAGTAAAATAAGAAAGAAAGGTTATCTAAATTTGACTAGTATGGTATAAAGCAAATAGCTTGTATAGTTAAAAATCATGAATTTTATGTAACAAATATTTTCCATCAGGAATAAACTTAAGGTGAATTGTATGTTTACTACTCTACCACAGAAATTGTCAGAGAGCCAATTACCCTGGCACGGTTAGTCTGTAGGCTACCTTGGCTATGGTCTGAAAACTGAAGACCCCGTAGATTGGAGAAAGTGAAAAGAAAATGGAAAAGTGGAGCTCAGACGCTGAAGTACAATGGTGGAACAAGGAATGCGCAAAGATGAGAGGGAGAGTAAGCAAAGTTCAATTCAATTAAGATAATGGAAACTCCTGCCTCAAGTTTCATTAAATGAAACTGGTTGTTCCAGGGCGACAGCATCGAGAGCTCGATGAGCGCGTACATAACGCTGTCGACGATGGCGGCGGCGGCGCTGGGCAACACGTTCAGCGACGTGATCGGCATCGGCTCCTCGTACTACGTGGAGCGCGGCGCCGCGCTGCTGGGGCTCGGCGCGCCCAAGCTGGCGCCCGTGCAGCTCGACATGCCCGTCAGCCGGCGCTTCGCTAACATGGTAGGCACTAGTGCTATATACATATAACAACCTGCTTACATTTAAGTTTTAATTTTAAGAACTTCCGACACAATTATGGGAAGTAGTGTTCTACTACGAAATATGAAGTCCGACATTTTGTAGCGGCGGCCATTTTGAATCGTAATCGGTTCATCTGGTCAGGAGGTTCAATGCCACAGACATACAGACAGACGTAAAACTTATACCACCGCGTTGATATTTCGTCATCGTAGCTTAAAAAGTTAGGCTGTTTTCACAAGTGCGAGACAACGCTTTCATGTTACTTTAGGTGCTTTTCTGAAGTTGTAGACAGACAAAAACTGATGTATATCATTATTTGCTTTCTACGGTCCAGAAATAATTGTTTAACGTTTCTATTGAACGCATAAAACTCCACCGGCTCACTGTGGCGTGATCATAAGATTTAGTGTTATCAACTCCCAGGGGCGAGTGCTGGGCATCACGCTGGGCTGCTTCCTCGGCATGACGCCGCTGCTGTTCAAGGACGACGAGAAGAAGGAGGAGGCGGCGCCCGGCGACCCCGCCGCCAAGGCCAAGCCCGCGTAGACCGACCGAACCTTGCCATACGATAACGAACTCTGTAATTAGTGACGACACTTCGAATTTCAATACGTGTACATGAACTTTTGTACGTAGTTTTAGGTATCAACTATGCTGTGGTACTTAGCGACTCTTATAGGAATCTAATTATTATTAAATCAATTTTAGATAAGTGAAATGCACCCTAAGACTTATATTTATAAACTGTATACGATACAGTTGTTTTTACAAACTTGTAGACTGTGGCTTTAGGCAACTATGCAATGAAAACATTTTGATATTTAAAGATATTATCAATCAGAGAATATGAGATAATTAATACGATAAGAGAATCTCTTTCTATTTTTACTCTGATCAAAGTAGAAATATACATGTTCAAATTCACTTTTATTTGCATGTTGAATGCACTATAATAATGTTATACTTACTTAAATGTCTATAGATACCAGTATTGTTATTGCAAAATCCGTTACTGCACTATAGTTTCACAGTGCCAATCTCAGTAGAATAATAGATAAATTTCTCAATATTATCACAGAAAAAATATCGTAATAATGTAGTATTGACGCACAAACGGTAACATCTAGTCATTGCAGTGATGTGTAGCCTCGCGTGTATTTGGTTTGTAAAAAATGTTGCTCCAATATTGTGTTATGAAGATTTTGTATTTTTTTTTATTATCATCAAATTATGAATAAGCAGAGTTTAAGTAGGAAAAAGACAGTGTAACAATAGTTTTTATCTACAAGCTGGAAAAGGCGTTATTCCCTTTATAAATTGTATTAATTATGTATATAAGCTATGAGAAAATAAATGGCGGATGTCTATATTATCTAAGAGTGAATAAGAATTCACTCTTAGATAATATTTACGGCCTCTTACGCGGAATAAGATCCCTGCTATTTAAGGAGTTGCGTCTGTATAAAATTACATATTTTAAAGTCCGATTAAATCAGATAAGTACAAATACTAAGATAAGTTCAATTCTTTTAACTAATCAAGAAATCTACGGCCTTTGACATGGCATATATATTTGTTTTTATAAATAATATTCTATGCTACCGTTTAAAGATACACTTTTTAGGAACGTTATTTGTACTTTATGATCTCTATTTCAATGTTACTTGAACAATGAACATATTTGATTTATCGCAGAACGTTTGTGGTAACTAAATGTAATAAGAAATCAGTTCTTCCTTCACAGTTGAGACGTGTCTTAATTCAAATGTCTATTTATAATTGTTGCGTGAATTGTTTTATTATTGACTTAGTGATTATAATATAATAAATGTTACAGAGTATTATTTATTTTGGATATATACTATTAGATAGTAAGGTATTTGTGAGGTTCAAATAAAAAACAAAATCATTATTCATCATTATAATCGTTTAATAATTTATCATTTGCATTAAAGATATGCGTATGTAAAAGCTGCCTTGTTTCAAAACGCTAATAAACGGGGGTTGTACATTCTAGGTACTAAGGGTCCTATGACTCAGTGTACCTGGCCCATACGCTCAGAGCAAAAAGCTTGACATATCGGAAAAGATGCTATTTCAAATCATTTCTTCGGTACATGAGTGATTCTGGGATTGGAAAGATACTGGAACCCAAGAATTGCAGATTCTGTGTCATTCAACGGATCCGTCCAGTCTCATAATCTGTCAAATCCACGAATCTTTCGTGTATCGAACAAAGTTTTCTAACACGGACACACGAAAGTTCGGCTATTCAGTGTAAATCATATTTTTCGTAATGTGACGTAGTTTTGAGCGTACGGGCGAGGTACAGTGGCAACGGTGGCACTCGCCGGCGACTCCCCTGGGAGACCTCCAGCAACCAGTCGTAAATAGTGCTCGAGTGGCCCACGCGTCGCTAGTGAGCCCCTTCTCACACTTACTGGCCGGATTTAAACCTCGTTTCTTAAATACAACGCACACTACAGTGTGAAAAGAGGCTAACGTTACGGTAACGGAGAAAAGACGACGATTTTTATGAAACAAGATAACAGAATGTCGATAAATTCACTTTTGACATAGTAATTTTCAAAGTAAATCGTGACTTTCACAAAGAAAGGTTTAAGTACGTTCATTAGTTTCGTCTTTTGTGCGCGCTAAATCTCTACATATATAAAAAAAGTCAAATAGGGAAATTACACAGAGTCCGTTATTGTGAACACCACAAATGGCAAGAGCTTTATCGCGAGAACAAAATACTATAATAATCAAGTATTCGCTGAGTCGTCGCGCAGCAGCGGCAGCGCTACTGACGATGGCTCCGTCTTACCCCGCCACTTATCCTATATATTGCTAATGAAAAATTGCATTTGTATAATTAGTTTTAATAAATTATATATTTTCAGAAACTTGCTCACTTTTGGTCCGCAGTTGCAATAAAAGCCCGACCAATAATATCAACCGAAACCTTGTATATTTATCACAACGAAATATTATTTACCAAAATTAAAACTAAATAATCCACTATTATGGCAAGTTCCTCCAGTTAGGATTGTTTAAGCGAGAAATTATTTTGTGATACACAAAAGGACCATCGAACGATCAAAAAAATCGGTATTGGTATAATTTGTACATATAAATATCGAAAACTCTTCACTTTTGCGAGAAGCGAGTGGAGGTAGAACCGGCGACGTCAAAAATATTCAACTTCAGATTGCAATGCACCGACTTATAAAGTTAAATGATCAGTTGTGAAACATTAGTAGCTAGATAATTTACAAAAGCGTTTAATAGCAATGAGATCCTTAAATTTTAATCACTTTGACCTTAATTTTCCATACTTCTTACGAGATTCTGTAATTGAAATACAAATGAAACTCGCGCAGTACCTTGTGTCAGTTGTTGATACATCCACATTGATTTATCATCAGGTCTCCAAATATTACTTAAAAAGGTAATCGACTTTCCAACTATCTAAATTTGTTTTCAATCACTACATCATTATTAAATTCTTAATATGAACAATTATTTTTATATTTAAACATATTATTGCTAATGTAAGTAGTTGTCAAAACCAATAAGACTGGAGCTGGCGTCATATCAGGAAACGCGATGAGATGCCCGGAACGTATGTACAGAACAATAATAATAGTAAAGTGGTCACTGTGTCCACATGTGTCCGCCATTGCATGCGATTTATAACATTTTAGAAATCAGTTATCAAGATTGTAAATTTTTATTCAAAACAACTAACGCACTCTGGAGGCAAAAAAGGGGAGACATGTGTACAACCAAATGCAGTACATATTACCTTTAAACAGGAGGTAATCTTTTACGTGACCGCTATCAGCGGGCCTTAACCTAAATACACCGACGTAAATACTAAGTTTATCACATTGTACTCCAAACAAAAATAATACGAAACGCCCAAACGCTTGTAATCATTGCTGAAACACGAATTGTATATTCCAATATCACTGAATTTGAACTCGTATACCATCAATCTTTAAGTAGGGATAATACTATTAATCTCATAAAGAATCCTCTTAAAATAATCGGACTCTTTAGATACATAATGTGTGTGCGTAAAGAGACAATGTGTCTTCAACTGCCAGACTTCAATAGCGGATGATAAAAATGAAAAGTCGTGTTACACCAGTGATACGGAAATATAACCTGTGTTCCAGCACCTGTGCTGTGAATCACTACCGCGACACTGCGGCGGCTAATATGGCGGTCGGGGCTGACTTAAGTACCCTTATAATTGTACTTTCAGTGCTTCCTGATTGAAAATCCTTTGTATTGGAATAATTAACTATAACATTTCGTAATAACGGCTAAACAAAATTAACCTTATGTTACAGTATTAAGGTTCAATGCTGTTTGAAAATACTTATGGCCTTACAAAGAACTGTATTCAAAAAAATAACAGTTCTCAAAAAGTTATACGTGATAGCAATATTGATTGCTTAAAAGAAAATATAAATGTCCAAAGGGGAGTTTGAGAATAAAGTCTGTAAAACGGTTAGCCAATGGCGTGTAAGCGTTTGCGTGGCGAGTACTCATTACAATTACAATACAATAATAATAAAATATAAAAAAATAAAATCTTCACTCGGACTAAGCTCTGGGCTCAACTCAATATATACAAATAATAATAATAATCAATAAACACCGGGCCTTGAGCACCGTTTAACATAATTCGCAAAAATTGACATAGATCAGTTTACAATCAAGCGCCTATAGATATCTCAGCTTATCTTTTTTAAGCCTTTTGCCTGATAGCAGTAACAGACCATACTAACTTTGTAACTGTAACATTAGGATTATTTCCAAGGCAATTTCTGATCAATAAGTAAATATTTTACTATTTTATGCAGCTCATCAGCTCGAAGCAGTTTAAAAGCACAAGTTGAAACATCTATAAACGTTTTCTCAATAAATTCAACAACACAAAACACCAGTGGAGTCACACGACCGTGCTTGTGTAATAGATAAACTAATACATAGTTGATAAATCTTCAAACGCTTACCTTCTCGGTGTCAAACGCGTGTCAAACGTGACATACAACATATATAATATTTTATCGTATTAACTTTCATTATGCCCTTGTCACACTCAGAAACAGCTACAGTAGTCGGCTACTGAATAATAATTATTTTCTTTTTGTGATCACCAAATATGATATACCTCGAGGTACACGTATAACACACACACACACACATATGCGTTGAGAACTAGTGCCAAGTGTACACTGTGGGTATGACACTCGCGTTGAGAACTAGTGCCAAGTGTACACTGTGGGTATGACACTCGCGTTGAGAACTAGTGCCAAGTGTACACTGGTGGGTATGACACTCGCGTTGAGAACTAGTGCCAAGTGTACACTGTGGGTATGACACTCCCTCAGTGCGCGGCGGGCGCGGAGGCGGCGCTGTGGTCGGTGCGGTCCTCCGCCTCGGAGCTGTTCCGCTCGAGGCCGGCCAGCTCCAGGCGCGCCTCGTGCTGGCTCACCCGGCGCCACGCGTGCGCGTCCTCCGCCGTGTACTGCGCCTCCTCGAAGCCCGACCGGAGCCCCAGCACGATGCTGAGCGCGGACGCGTCCTGCTCGTGGCAGCCCGAGTACCGGTACTGCGGCTTCTTGTCGAACCGACAACCGCCGGATTGAGCACCTGAGAACAAAACAAATCCTTATTCAAATCGTATTTAATTTTATTTAAGTTAGAGCCTTGTTTCAGATTGATTTGAGGTGGAACTTACCTGGCTAATTATTTACACACAATTTCCAACATATAATTATAGCATAATTACTGTAATCTGTATAATTGACTGTATACTGTAATACTGATTTAAGAGATCTATATTTGAAAATTTACGTCTGGTGAAAATGCTGCAGTGTAGTTTGTTCTGCCGCTTCTTCTACACATGCGCGTCAATAAGTGATACCTTATATCCAATTTTGAAAATAATTCTATTCTATTAATCACTTTAGAGTTTAAAATAGAATAGAACATCACTCACCTATAGGCATAATACAGTCAAGCGTGAGCGCGCACTGTATCCACGGGCGCATTATATCAGCGGTGGCGGGCTTGTTGGCGATCACGAGCCGCGTGACGTCCACCATCTGCATGAACAGGAAGTCGTCGATGTTCGCGTGGAAGTAGTGGAACATGCGCGGGTGCGTGAGCGACGTGACGGCGGGCCGCAGCGGCCACGCCAGCACGCCGAGCGCGCCGCCCGCCCGCCCCGCGCCCGCGCCCCCGCCCCCGCCCACCCCCGCGCCGCGCACGCGCGCCCACAGCGCCGACAGCTCGCCCACGCCCCTGCGCCAGCGCTGCGAGCTCTCGCAGAACACCACGCCGCCGACACGACTCAGGGCGTGCTGCAAAAACGAATTTTATTTTTATCTGTAATTAAATACCATTTTATTTATTTGATAGTGACATTCACGAGTGGCTCCGCTCGCGATATTCTTAAATTCTCTGTAGAATTTTTCTGTAGAATCTTTTTCTCAAAAAAGAAACTTATGTCCATATACATGGTTACTATATTTCTTTAGCAAGTTTCATCAAAATTATAAAGTAATTTAATTGTGCAGAGGTAAAAAAAAAATTGGTAGTGATTGACTGATTGATGTCTGACTGAGTTGCTTGTCTCAAGATGACTTACGAGTATATAGGTATTTGCATGTACAATATCTGTTTATGCGCGTTCTACGCGTGGTTTAATAAAAAACATAATGCTTTATGTAAAGGATTACGAGGGGTGATCCAAAAGTAATGATAATCAGTTATTTCTAGTGCACAAAGAAATAAAAAAAATATGTCAGCCACTTGCTCAGTTATCCACTAGTTCAGGTAAAAAAAATCATATAAATAGGTCACGATTCCCGGGAGCTACATTCATTTGAATACGAACAGTCAAGGAGTGAACATCAAAATGGACAAAAACGAAATCAGAGCCGTGATTAAATACCTCTGCTTGAAAAAAATGTCTACCAAAGACATACACAGCGACCTGGTGGAAACATTAGGGGACTCTGCTCCTCCATATTCTACAGTTGCACGCTGGGTTAAGGAGTTTAAGCTGGGAAGAACATCGACGGAAGACGAACACCGCGAAGGACGCCCATCGACCTCTCTCACTGAAGAAAATGTGAAAAAAGTTGAAGAAGTTATATTGGCAGATCGAAGAGTGACTATTAGGCATGTAGCTGAGGTCACAGGGATCTCATATGGCAGCATTCAAAGAATCCTTACGAACGAATTGCATATGAGAAAGGTCTCCGCGCGTTGGGTACCGAAAATGTTAAACGACGAGCAAAAGAAGAAACGAATCGACATGTCAAGAGCAAATCTCGAAAAGTTCCAGGCAGACAAGGAAAATTTTTTGTCACGTTTTGTGACCATGGACGAGACCTGGATCCATCACTTTGATCCTGAAACAAAACAGCAATCGATGACATGGAAACGAGCCGATGAACCGACGCCGAAGAAATTCAAAATGTCAAGCTCAGCGTGGAAGGTTATGGCGTCTGTTTTTTGGGATGCTGAAGGAATAATCATGGTGGACTACTTGGAGAAGGGGGCCACTATTACAGGCTCTTACTATGCAGAACAAATAAGAAGATTGCGGGAGGCTATTAAGGAGAAAAGGCGAGGCAAACTGCGGGCTGGAGTGCTGTTCCATCAAGACAACGCACCGGCTCACAAAGCTGCAGTTGCCATGGCTGCCATTCAAGAAGCGGGCTTTGAGCTGGTGGAACACCCACCTTATTCACCAGATCTAGCCCCCAGTGACTTCTATCTCTTTCCTCGACTCAAGGAACACCTCCGGGGCAAGAAATTTGACGATGATAGCGATGTGATGGCCGCGGTTGACGAGTTTTTTGAGAGTCAGGATAAAGAATTTTTTTCTAAAGGTATTTTAGGTTTAGAAAAAAGATGGACTAAATGTATAGACTTGCTAGGAGACTATGTTGAGAAATAAATTTATTTATATAATATATTCATTGTATTTATTATTGATTATCATTACTTTTGGATCACCCCTCGTACATGTATTTTGTTAAGCAAGTTTGTCTCAATCTATTCAAACTTCAGTCCAAATTTTTAATACTTAGGTGGCACTCCAACTGATTCATATAAAATCCGCCAATTCAGTAATGTGGATGTCTCCAAAGTTATAAGAAATAAGTTTGGAGACATCCACCAAGGAGGCCAAGCTCTCAGCAAAAGCTACCAATAAAAACAAAATTTTCTGACTATGCAAGGCATGCATGCAATGCAATTTTTTCAGATCGAGAAAGTAATATGTGAAGAAGCGTAACCCCCGCCGACAGTTACCTCAAAATAATAGTGCCACATTCTTTAATTTTACTCTGTCAGCTAATAGTGGTATGCAAATATGTATACAATAGACGATTAATAATAACAATGACACATTATAAAATTCATTCTATCATAAACTGCTAGGAATGGAACTTAGTGCCTACATCTGTAATTTAGATGTACCAAGGCCATCTTTTATCAGTATAATAAGGCGTTTAAACTGTTTTTAATTATCGATGACCAAGACACTACAGAATAATAAATAATAACTCAACGATACTTTAGTTTATAATAAATTACTTATGTATAGATAAACATCCAAGACTCGGGCAGAAAATCAGAAAAAGTTCGTTGCTTATTATGCCCTGACCGGGATTCGAACCCGGGGCCCACTGTGTCATAAACAAGTGTACAATAAAGTGCTCATTATATTGCCTATCTGTAAAAATCCCGGATGTTTATCTGGAGGAGCCCATATCGAGTTACAGTGTCTCGATTAGAACTATGAAGGAATACATACATACATATAATCACGTCTATATCCCTTGCGGGGTAGACAGAGCCAACAGTCTTGAAGAGACTGATAGGCCACATTAAGCTTTTTGGCTTAATGATAGAATTGAGATTCAAATAGTGACAGGTTGCTAGCCCGTCCCCTAAAAGAAGAATCCCAAGTTTGTAAGCCTATCCCTTAGTCGCCTTTTTCCTCCACGGGAACGAGATGGAGTGGTCCTATTCTTTTTTTGTATTGGTGCCGGGAACCACACGGCATTATGAAGGAAGGTAGTAAATTATGGCCCACCCCGTGACTTCACGCGCCATGATTAACTATTCGCGAGCCAGTCTGGCCGAGTCAGACAATAATAAAGACTCGCATAAAAACTATTTCGAATTTTCGCATACAATTCTCAAGAGCCATCAGCGGAACGCCGGTCAAGGTCGGGCTGCCAAACGTTGTAGCGTGCAATGTACACGCCATAGACACGCATAGGTATTTAGATTGGTTCGATTTGCATTCCCGGCGGTACTCGGCGGCGCAGCGTCCGAAATGCGCACTGACACGCGCAAGGCCGACTTTTTGGCACGTGCCGGGTATTTTACGCGATTACAGCTTCGTGAGCATCGCCTGGACTTTAGGCTAGCTTACCTAAATAGCCTATCTCATAATACATCACGACCGAATCATGTGTGTGAGATATCATTCGGAATTTTGTAACTAGGTGTTGCGCGGGGCTTCGCTACCGTGGAAATTTGTAGAAATAAAAATGCTGTAGGTAGGTAGTTGTTATGTGGATATAACGTTAGTTTTTCAACGCTTAATTTCATCAAAATAGTCCAGTCCCAGAGCTATAGCACACACGACGCCGTTTAAATCGCGCGAAATACTATCGCTGTTTTGCTTTTCATCATGACGTGAAAAAGGAAAGCGATAAAAACGGCGTCTCGTGCGTGTACCATACTACGTAAGCAGTTGTTTTTTATTTTATTCATTACAAATATCTTCTCTTATTCGTACGAGTATGGGCCACATCTAATTTGCAGACAATCTGATGAATAAAAACCCAACACACAGTGACCTGCAGTCATCAGCTGTGGCAATTAGTTCATCTCCGCTGGAAACAATGAGCCGCGGAGTGTGACATGACATGACTACCAGTTACGCCACGATGTCTCACTTCCGCGATTCGCGTCAATGCAATAATCTCCGTCTTATATCACGGTTTACTTATAACCTTCCAGCTGTTCGGTATCGGTACGTGTAGTGATGAAGGGTTTACGTCATTTTCAACAAAATTTATTTAGTGCATGACGTACCGTTTTATTTTGCTTAGATGAGAAATGATGCTCCACTTAACTAGAGTTAGCTCTCAAATTTAAGAAGAAAATTTAATTCCATTTAATAACGGTGTATAAGATACTTAGGTAATATTAAGTTTGTTTTTATTCGCGTGGTCATATGGGCTACGAATTGGGCTATTTACATAAAAAAAATTAATGTTTACATTCGTTTTTCTCTTATCGATTTTACTGATAAAGTGCAATATCATAAAACAATATCCACACTTATACTTATAAATAGAAAAGATTTGTATTTTTGTTTGTTAGTAAGTAACGAATAAATTCAAAAGCTCCTAGACTGATTTTCACAAAATTTGGAACAGATATAAAACAGATCTGGAGGCTACTTTTTTATGGAATTTCCCACAGAAGCGAAGCAAAAGCTATATACCTATAGCCATTCCCAGTAATGCTAGCGACGTGTACCATGAGGACTAGGACTACCTATATGTTAACTTGCGTCTATTCTCCTGCACGACCTTGGCATAGTACAAACTGATACGTGTATGTTGCCGACGAGATAACGCTATGTAAATATCGTTAACATTGCGCAGGCGAGGCTGTACATTCCGCGAGGTGAGATAGTAGGCAAATAAGTGGCAAGTGTTTAGGGACATAAGCCCATGCATAACTGCAAATGCACGAACTATTCTATTTATTGGTTCTCATATTTCAATCAAATCGAATCAAAAGTGGACAGACGATTTGGTAGCTTGTTAAGTTCTAGAGGAAACTAAATACTAGACATTGTTGCCCTACTAGCTGTCTTGACAACAATAATAAAATTTTGGAAATTTATTCATATTTAATAGCTATTTTTCCAGGTTTCCGTTAAAAAGGCTATTTCGTTCCAACAGTAATAAAAGTTACTATATACAGAATCATCACAAAATAAGTCTGTCTGTAGCTTCCCACACACCGACCGGTCACACACGTAAGGTCATATAGGCGTACAGTAATTAAGTTCCTACAATTAAGAGTGTCTGTCATCGTTTTAATCTCATTGCTATTTATTAGCGCTCATTAGCTCAATAATTTATTCCTGTTAGTTTAAGTGGAATAAATTTGACATTAACAATGTACACTCAAACCTTCTCATGGCATTCTCCCAACAATGACCACAAGTACAGATTTGATAACAGCCACATAATAATTAATAGGGGAACCTTATACAGGATGGATCGTGATTGTTGTAATGGCTGAATGAGCTTATTCCCTTGCCGTCACTTACGACATTCGTGAAAAATAATAGTCCTATTTAAAGTTATATGTGTAATGTTTATATCCAGAAAATGCTATGTCACCGCAGTAAGACAGATAATTTTAATATTTAGTTTATTAGTTACTTCTCTCACTTTTAGTTACATGATCCGAGATGAAATGATTTGTTTCCAAGTCTGTTCAGGATCAAAATTTCAGTTTGAGTTGTGACCTATCTCACTACAAGACTGATGATCACATGCATTGTGCGTGAATGAAAATTGTTAATCATATAATCCCTAATCAAATATTTGCATTCACTGTTGAAACAAAAAAGAAAATTTTGTGTATCTGTGCAATGTATACTCTTGGCAATTAAAAGTTGTGTGCTAAAATTTACACAGTATCATGTATCATTTAATCGAAGTACTTCTGGTCTTCTCTTGAAGACTATCCCCATAAGGTTACTATATTATAATGGAATATCAGGAGGTTCGGAGCCAACAGATGCTGTCTCAAACCCAGTTTTTATACATTATTATGGGACATTATGAACATCCTTGAATAATTATCGCATGTTGTGCATGGCGATAGTCTGCTTTTAGCAGCCAGTGGAGGCAGGTTCATCATACACCCAGAGGGCATTGTGGTGAAATACCTGCGATCCCATGATGCCCTCAAAATGGCAAGACGGGTTTTAGTGGGTAGGCTGGTACATAAGGTGCCAGAAGTTGCTGTTGTAGAAGAAGCCCGGGGGTTGTCCGTAAAAAGGATTTCTCAATCATTAACAAAAAAAAGGTTTATCATACACACTTGATGGCTCCACTTCCTCATACTGTATCTTAAAGTGAAGTTACAAAGAAATCATTTTAGAATAGTGTCACACTCTCACCTGTATAATAAGAGGTCTAAATGCATGAATGCTCTCATCGCTGACATGTGAGGGGAAAGCTTCTAGATCGAAGTCTATGATGGCGCACTTTGACGAGTTGCAGTAATTTGATACCTGGAAACATAAATCAACATGTCACATACATCTATTAAGAGATTAATTAACACTCACTTTAATCATTCTATCATCATGTCTTTTGCCTCTGTTGCCACAGAGGCTGTGGCAATAAATCATGTTTTCTGTATTTGAAGCCATATTTACCTTTTTATACTAATTCGTTTTTTTTTTATACCTTTTATATTTTATCTTTTTACTATTAAGAAATGGATTACTATTTTTTTTATTCACATGCATAACTATTTTAATATATTTTATGTAAAATAAATATCATTATCACAAATATCACATTTTGACAACAACATGAGGATTCTTTTTAATTTCAATAATTTATTATATTACTCACCACACTCAAGGAGTAAGGTTTTAACCCTAAATTATAAAGTAGCACAGTGAATGGCAGCTGCTGGGCAGCCCTCACGAAGCTGACGGCGAGCGCATGGTCGTCGCCCCGAGCGTAGGTGACCAATACGGGCAGGGTGGTGTTGTGCCACTGCTCCACCTGCCCGTCCAGCCCCAGCAGCTTGAAGTACCTCTTTTCTTGCACCAGGTGGTTCTCTTCCACATCTCTTAGGTTCTCCTGTGGTGATATAGACACCTGTTTGTTTGTGATACACATGTTTAATGCAAAAGGTACATAAAATAAACAAAAAAAATGTTATAATACGATCGGAATTAAAATAAAGAAATTTAAAAGAGTACCTATATATTTTCCACAATCAATAACAAAACACTTTCAAGAGTTTACTAATTTAAAAAAAAAATAACCTAAGCAGCAAAAAGAAAAACAATTATATTACCTGAAAATCCTTGATATGCTGGTGAGTCTGTATAACTATTGTCTGTATTGACTGGGGTGGCTGAGAATGGAATACTATCAGAAATATACTGATGGCAAACACAGATGTAGAAAATAGCAAGAAACTTTTAGTTTTCATATTGAGACCGCATCATAACACGCACTCGACAAAGATATTGCTTGTGCAAATATACTTTGATTTTCGGACGAGTAAACTGATGAATAACCGGCTCTGTCTACATGTTTTCGAGGGGTTCTTTCAGAAATAATGGAAATCAATATAGTTGACAGAAGTTCAAATCAAACACACCCTCTTTTTTCAGCACATTGCAGAAACAAACACATAAGATATCTCAGTCAAATCTCGATTGTAGATGTTATTGATTTAAATACTTTGTAATGTATTACGAATAGTTTTTAGAAATTTATCATCGCTCGAAGAAAAAGACTTCGATTGCGATGTTCGGTCGTTTGACAAGTGACATTTGAATTGAAATTATTGACTTGAGCTGTTGTTTGATGCTTTTTGTTTTTTTTTTCCATGACAATTACTGACCTCCTTCCAAAGACCATTGACGTGAATCTTTATGCGTACAACAAAATGAAACCAACCTTGTACCAACCCACAGGACCAAACCAACACAAGACAATATACTTTGAAACATTTCAATGTCACTGTCACAAAAAAGATACCATCTTGTCACTGTCAATATCCGGCCACCATCTCTTTTGGGAATTGGTTTGCTTATTTTCCAAATAGAAAAGTGAAGTGAACAAAACTGAGACGAAAGTGAGCGGTGCGGTGACTTTCTAATTCATAGGTACTTTTCTTTCTGCGCGTGACTATGTCCAATGTTTCAAAGAGAAGACGAGAAGGTTCCCGGTCCAAGATAAAGGTAACAACAATGAGGTCATCTTCACTACCTACTTGCCTACTAGCTATCTGTGATCATGCCAGCAAACCAGACCTGCTACGTTTTATTTCTTACTTTTCTATATTATGGCTTCCACCGGAATTTCGGTGATTGTGCCAATGTCATGGTTTGAAGAGACACGAAGTTACGAATTGGTCAATGGACGTTTATAAGATCTGAAAGGAGAAGGTTAACAAATGTACAAACAAAAAAGAGAAACACAACAAGTAGGTACTGTTAGTAAAAGAGAAGATAATAATAATAATGCGTTGTATGTACAGTATGAAAGTTTTGTAGAACAAGAGGGCAAATAAGTAGATTTTGCAGGTAGGAAAATAAAAGTCTGATAGAAAGAAGAATAGGAACTATAGTCTCAGGTTATTTAAAGTTATGTACTTTGCAATAATATAAAAAAATGTGAGCATGGACAAGTGAAAATAATGAATTTATTTAAATGGAGAAAGTTAGAATTATTTTACGAAGTTGTATCAAAAATTTGGGACATCATAAATATTAGATTTCATATTTGCATGATAATAAAAAGCCCACAGTTGAGTAGGAAGTAAAAATTAATTTTGGACACACTTAATTTGTCATGCTGCATCAAGTGCCAGTTGTCAGCAAGCACTTACAGTGTGATTTTTGTTGCAGAGCATGGGAGACCACAAAGAGTTCTTGAAGCGCATCTCTAAAACACTATACTATGGTCAACTTCCAACTTTGCCCTGTTTGAGCTTGCCTGTTACAGGTACCATAGATTATTATATTTTTTTAAAAGTGACTAAATAGTACATTCTGAGGGGCCATAGTCAGGGCAAACCTCTCTAAAAGTAAATTCTTAAAATTTTTTGCTAGTAATTTATCTATACACTAAGGAATAGGCTTATATACTTGGGATTATATTTTAAGACGATGGGCTAGCAACCTGTCACTGTTTGAATTTTAATTCTTATCATCAAGCCAAACAGTTGAATGTGGCCTTTCAGTCTTTTGAAGACTGTCGGCTCTGTCTACACTGCAAGGGATACAGACATGGTTATATATTATGTTTATCTCTATACACTACTACATTAATAAAGCTAATGTATATTATTTATGTAACAAAGTATTGTCATTAATTAATCAATCATAATTTTGTAAAGAAATTGACACTATCTTATTGTCCATAAGACTGTCTGTACACATTTTTACTTCAAGGTAATTGTACCATTTGCTGGGTTTTTTATCTAAAATAGTTCTGTCACTATGTACACAGAGGTGTCATGCGAGTTGTGGTCGCTGTCGCAGCGCGGGCGCTCGCTGCGGCGCCTGCACGTGGACGCGGCGGCCAGCATCGCGCGGCAGGCGTGCGTGTCGCCGTGCGCGCTCGTGCTCGCCATCCTCTACCTGGAGCGCCTCAACGCTTGCAACCCCGACTACCTGATGACCACCGCGCCCGCCGACCTGTTTCTTGTTTCCTTGGTGAGAGAGAGTGTACGACAAAATCAAGACAAACCTATGTTGAACTTACAATTAAAATGATAAAAAGTTAAAGATTCTGGGCCCATAGACGTGATACGAAGACTGATCATAATGACAGTTACAAAGTGCTTAGAAAGGTTGGATGAAAAATAATAAATTATTGATTTCTTACAGATGGTAGGCAATAAATTTTTGCAAGATGATGGTGAAGACGATGAAGTAATATGCTCAGAGTGGGCGGCGTCGGGCGGTCTGGAGCTCCGGCAGCTCAAAAAGTTGGAAGTTGAATTTCTGAATGCTATAGTGAGTTATTTATTACAATAATAATATTAAAAGTTCTGATTGCTTATTAAACACAATGTAAATTGTGCACATGAACAACGTAAACAAATCTTTGATTTGCTACACATACAAAAATAATTGTTTTATTTAAGAAAAATTAAATTTCAATAAGAAATATTTGTTTTCAGGATTGGAATATTTTTGTGAGTGAAAAATCATTCGAGTCTGGTTTGGCGTGGCTGGAGAAGCAGGTGGCGCTGCGGCAAGGCCGCGCGCGGGGCTTCTTCACGTACGGCGACCTGGTGTCGGGCGGCGGCGCGCTGGGCGCGGCGGCCCGCGAGCTGGCTCGCGCCTGCGCGCGACTGGCGGCCCGCTACGTGTGCCTGGCGTCGGCGCTGCTGGCCGCGCACGCGTGCCTGCCCGCGCTGCAGCCGGCGGCGCGCCCGGCGCCCGGCTCCGCGCTGTGGCACGCGCCGCAGCCGCCGCTCCCCGCGCCACTCGCAGTCGACAACGCTACGCTCGAGGCGGCCACGCTCGACGTCCTCCTCGAGATGGAATCGAGAGCCGGCCCGCTCAAATGTTGCACCAAGTGGACACAATATCATGATACTATAGTGACAAAGAAGAGTTGGCACGATACTGTGGTCATTTACGACTGGAAGGCTTCCGAACCTTGGTGGTCCACTTCGGTGCTCAATTGGTTATACCAAAGTTCACTTATCAATCCGATGCAGCGTTGGCTGGAGAAGATGACACAGTATGTGGATATAGTGAAGAGAGAACTAGTTATGGTTGAATCCTCTAATCACGAAGGGTCATGTAATGAATATGTGAAACATAATGTGCCCCAATATTGCGTCCGACAGTGGCTGAACCTCAGCAAGCTCAGTTTGCTGGTCTCGTCAGTGTCAGATCGATGAATTAATTGTTCTTACGTAACTATGACTTCCTACTAACGATTTTAACATGTGGAATGCTCATTGTCAGCAATAATATGCTAATGGAAGCGCACCCTACTTATTTATATTATGTTAAACTGCTGAAACAGCTCAAAAATTTTAATAAATAACAAAAAATGCAAGTTATAAAAATTTTTGAAGTTTCACTTATTGACTGAAAACCAAACCAATTCTCGGCGTATTCACTAAGTGTGTAATAATCTTTAATAACTTCTGCATAGGTAGCACAGTTCGGTTATGCAAACTCATGAGGGGAGCACAGGAAGAAGTATAAAAAAAACTGGATTTTTATTAAAAAGTTGTATATATTAATATATATTGCTGTAAAATTATAGCAAATCTGAGCAATCACATTATAACAACCTATTTGGCGTTTAGTAATACATTTAAATTAGATAATATTGTACGCTTACAATCTAATTTTAGTTAATCGCTAAGAAGAACCTTACTATGGTAAATTATGTACTTAAAAAAGTACATTTAGAAAAATAAATGCTTGACAGGGAAGTGACTCATGTAAAACTGAGGTCAAAATCACGTTAACCCACAATCTGCTTTAAAAACAAACAGATAAGATTAAAAATGCAGATGACGTGAGACAATTCGTTATAAATGCAAATATTACTACTTTTAGAGCACCAATAAAATATTCAGTTACGCTATTTAAGTTTACTCGAATTGACAAAAAGTTGAACACACTTGAATTTTTATAGTGAATATTTTTACCGTCATGTTAGAGATTCTTAAAATCCATTCCGTTTATGATGCAACGCATTCGTCCTTCTGGCTTTAGTCCCGGTTGCATCCTCACCACTTTTGAGAGGAGCCTGGGGAATGGCAAAGCCAAGGATCCTGGATTGGGTGGTTTTTACACGAAGCAACTTCCATCTGAACTCCGCAACCTTTGCAGGTACCTAACCCGTTTTGGATTGATCATGGTTACACATCCAGGTGCCTGAATGTGCAGGTTTGGAAACTATGTTTTCCCTCACCGTAAGAGCATCAGTTAGTATTGTAAACTAATGTAACCTACATAACTTCGAAAGTCATGGGTACAATGCCAAAGTAGGATTTGAACCTGTGCCCTTCTGAGCATTACGCATTTTAACCGGGCAACTTACCGATTCGACCATCGACGCTCTTCAACGTTAATACATCATAAACGCAATATTTATCTCAAAAAGATGCGTTGTGTCACCTTCAAAACTTACGTTAATTCGCCTTCTCATAGACCTTAGCATACAAATATAATTCACCAAACTTTATCACTATCACATTGTAAATAAAATGGCAGTCCTAGACAATTATCAACTAGAATGTTCATATTATTTTTCCAACACTTGAGCACACAGTATGCCGCTGCACATCGTGTCATTGCTGCAGCCCCGGCAGCAGGTAGAGGCGGCTGTTGAAGCCCCACTTGTCCACGGAGGAGGTCTGCAGGCGGTAGGTGGCCTCCATGCGGCGGTCCACCAGCGTCAGCAGCTCCTCCACGTGGCGCTGGTGCGCGTGCTCCGCGAACACGCGGCACAGCGTCTGGATGTACCACGACCCTTCATCAGGGATGCGGTTGGACACGAAACCTGCAATGAAATATTAGTCCGCCGTTGCAATTGATGTGTTTTTTTTTTATAAATATGTACTATATGTTATTACTGTGTAAATTTCTATGCAATAAAGATATTACAAACAAACAAAAATTTAGAAACGGTTGTAGGGATGTATTAGTATAGTAGTAGGCCAACTTCGAGCGCTGGAAATGTATGAAAGATGTTGATTTTGCAGTTAAAATGCTAAAAAAAATTTGATTACTTTCATCTTGGTTTATATATTTAGTTATTGCTGTAAATGTGTGCTTGTCTTTTAGTCTTCAAAATATTCCAAATTTTGACAAAGTCGATCCAGCACTTGTTAGTGAAAGCGTTAGAAATTTTCGCATTTATATATAAATTTTATAAAGAATAGATCGCATAGTCAACTGCATATCAACCTACCCAATTTCAGTGCAAATTCGCCTCTATTACCGCGCCCTAGAGTGCCATACAACGTAACTTGATATGCGGCAGACTGTACGCTTTAATGAACAGGTTCGTTACCCGGCACGGTGGAGTGCGCGATGAGTATGTCGGAGTAGGTCCGGCCGGGCGGGCGCGCGCGCTGCGCCGGCGGGGGCGCGCCGTCGCGCTCGCAGCGCTGCGCCCGCGCCGGCCGCGCGCCCGAGTCGCGCGCCGGCATGCGCACGTGCGGCGGCGCATGCGGCCACTCCTGCTCTTTCTTGCCTCTGGAAAATAGGAGGAGTATTTCCAAACTTATAGTACAGTAGAAACTCGATTATCCGGCGATCAGTTATACGGATTCGCGATTATCCGGACTACAGACAAACCGCATTAAATGTACCTACCTACAAATCGTATTTATGCAAACATGAACGTGTCAGAACTGGCATCACCCCGCCCGCGATCGCTGCCTCACGCGTTTCGTTATTTAGTTGGTTAGCAATTGCTACTCTGTCTTGACGTGCGTGTCACGACTAGATCGACGACGTATCTAAAAATGTTAAAGCGTAAGAGAGTGGTGTTATCGCTTAAAAAAAAATTAAATATTTTGAAATTAATTCATTAAAAATAAATATATTTAAAAAATAAATTGATTCATTAAAAAAAGGAGAAACAGGTCGTAAGTTAACTGATAAGTATGGTGTAGGTACATCCACGATAAGTAATATTAAGAAGAATACCGATTCAATTTTGTTGTACACCTGCAAATTAGATAGTTAAGACGGGAGTAAACATCGGAAAATGATGAAGAAACCGAAAAATGAACTTTTGGAAGACGCTTTGTAATGCTGGTTTTTACAATAACGATCAACTGAGCAACCGATGTCTGGTTCGTTGCTGTGTGAAAAAGCATTACAGTTAAATAAAAAAATAGGGGGCGATGAATCTTTTGTGGCAAGTAACGGATGGTTATACAGATTTAAATCTCGTCATGGAATTCGAGAATCTATACTTTTCTATACTAATATTATAAAGCTGAAGAGTTTGTTTTGTTTGTTTGTTTGTTTAAACGCGCTAATCTCAGAAACTACTGAACCGATTTGAATAATTCTTTCACTGTTAGATAGTCTATTTATCGAGGAAGGCTATAGGCTACATTTTATCCCGGATTTCCTACGGGAAACGTCAACAATGCAGGTGAAAGTTGAATGAGTCGGCCATCTGCAAGCTTTCCACGCGAACGCTGCGCAAACCTACAAAGATATAGTAAAACAATGTACTAAAGATGTGAAGTACTCATTTTTTGCCACAAAAAAGTCCGCGAGAGCATATATCTATCTCTTAAGGTTTACTTACAATAACCACTTTTATGTTCATTTTTAAGATTATTTTTTCATTATAAACATAAGTTATTTTGAAACCAATTTTCTTTAATTCAGTATTAATCCTTATCCAAATAAATATGTTTATTACTTTCGGCTTTTCATGTAGACTAAAATTGCCATTTACAGTATATAAATCAGACGAATAGGTTTTGAGATATAGTCGTTATAAGCAATTTGCAGCGAAACATTTAATACGGCGAACCAGCGTTCTTTCTAATACGCGTGACCGCCTGCAAGATCAGCCTGTTAGATCCCACTACTGGGCAAAGGCCTCTCATCTCACTATACGGTCTCCGTTCCGTCGCGGGTAATGATGTGGGCCAAGTCGTCGCCAAGTCGCATAACAATTAGCAGCTATATTTGATAAAGCCGAGGAGGATGTTTGCAAAAATAAATATGATGCCCAAAATAACTATTCCACGCGGACGAAGTCGCGGGCACAGCTAGTTGGAAATACAAGGTGAAAAAATGTCAGCTAATGTAGATGCAGCAAATTTTTTTCAAGATGATTTCAAGAAGAATTTGGACGAAAATAACTATTACGTAGATTTTGTTTAAAATGCTGATGAAACCGGATTAAACTGGAAGTCATTGCCTTCAAAATCTTAAAACTAGCAAAGAGCTAGTAACAATATTAGTTTGCGCTAACGCTACCGGGACCCATTAAATACCTTTGCTTCTCATCGGAAAATCAAAAGAACCCAGATGTATTAAAAATATCAGGGTACCCGATTTTCTTCATACTTTCGATTATCCGAATGCCTTTCAACAACAATTAGTCCGGTTAATCGAGTTTCTACTGTACTAATGCATCTAATTAAAGGATAATATAATATTATCTGTATATTGTTTAGGTAGAGTCACAAGTTACGATTTCGGCTATTTCTAGAAAGAAGTGTTTCTCGTAGTAGGTGTAAATGCACTCTCGGTAAATATAGTAAATATCATATTGAGCTAATTACGCCAGTGCCGTGGGGTTCGTCGTGTAAACATGTGCAACAGGTTACGCGTTCGAGTGTAAAGAAAAATAAAAATACGCTTTGTAACAACATTCGTGATAAAAATTCCCACAGATTGTGCTAAATCCAACTTGGAATATTTTCTTTCAATCATTCTCGTATTAAAGAGCCATAATGTATTGGGCTATTCTATATATATATATTTTTTTTTCAATAAAAACGTCGGACTACTATTTCGGTTTTTTTGTTCAATAGAGTTTGCAAACAAACTAATTATTAATATGACAAAATAACTAAAATCGAGTCGACCATTGTAAAATTAATTAAAATACACATTATTTATTTTATGATAACATTTTATTGTTCTAACTCTACATCAAAAAGCTAGTCTGTCATTTTCCTTTCTCCTTTTAGTTTTTACAAAAAAAAAAGTATTTATTTCATCACAACCATAAGCGCAGCACACACTCTAAAATCACGCGACACAAATACATACAGAATTTCCATTACCTGCAAGTCTGGAAGATGAAAACCTTGGGCACGCCCTTGAGCTGCGGCAGCGCCTTATTGCTGAAGTGCTCGATGAAGTCGTATAGGGAGATGAGGCGGCCGTCGCTGCAGCGGAAGTCGTTGTCGGAGGAGCCGTGCCGGTCGTACCCGTGCGAGGACACCACCACGAACACGCACTTGGCGCCCTCCAGCGTGCTGGGCAGGTTGCGAAGGCTGTCCATCGTTTCCTTGTTCACGAGAAAATTAGTTTGGTTGTAATTGTGATTTTGGAATAGATGAAGAAATTTGTGGAGGGTCACCAGCAATGGGACACAAAATTAGGCTAAGAAAAGTGATTATGAATCTAAAAAGAGATTTAAATAATCACTAAACATTTTGTTTAATAATCCTTGAATTTAATTTTGTAGATTAGTTGCGTGCATAACCAGTCAACATCCGTTTTATTGCTGTGTGGATCCTGGCAAAAATAGAAAAACGAATAGAACCACTCCATCTCTTTCCCATGGATGTCGTACCTAAAATGCGACTTAGGGATAGGATAATAAATTTTAGACAATGGGCTAGCAACCTTTCACTATTTTAATTTCAATTCTATCATTAAATCCCGCAAGGGATATAAACATAATTAATGTATGACTTATATATTACACATACGTTTTATGCTGTAGTTTTACGGTAGGCATGGCTGCAAAAACTGACAATGACGACACAAGAAACAGAAGTATATAGTTTACTGTCACTTTTCGATGCATGGATGTCCTGTTTATCACCGGAATCGATGACTCGATGTCTTTTTTTAAGAGAGTTAAGAATTAAGTAATTCACCTCTTTGTTGAGGTCTAAGAAGGAGACAGCCCTGAAGCCGAGCTCGTGGAACAGGTACTTGAGGTTGTCGGAGTCCCGGTCGGCGCCCCGGCGCGGCGCCTCGATGTCGTTGTCGAAGTTCATGTACGTGTAGATCAACATTATGCGCTGGCGGGGCTCCCCGCGCACGTCGTACATTTTTATGTCTGCAACATAGACAATGGATATATGTATCATTAAAATATCGGACGACGCAGCGTAGGCAGGGGTTTCACCCGTACGTCGATTCAAATTCAAAATGTTTATTCATATCTTCTGGTGGTTTCAATTCAAAATTAATATTCATATCATCATATCTTTTGGTTTCACAACATTGGTTGACGTCAAATAAATTACTTAAAACTAAGTTTACTGCCGCTTCCAAGGCGTCAGTGCAGAAGAAGCGGTAACAAACTGCACTGCAGCATTTTCATAAACAACGTCAACTTCACGATATCCCCATTTTACGATTCGCCAAATCTTTTATCATGCGAACCGCTGTGATGGAATTCTCTCCCCGCATCTCTCTTCCTATCCTCTTCTTCTGTCCAAGAAAATGCCCAAGTTGTATGTATCGGACATACAACTTGGGCATTTTCTTGGACAGAGTGAATATCACCAGTACCACCAGGCTGATTAAGGTCAAACAGACTCAACTTATCATATAAAAAAAGATCCACTTCTTCTACGTCGATTCCTCATGACTCGAGGGTCTGACCAACATAAACTTCCTTTTTTGATCTTGATCTTGCACCTGCTCCATGGCCTGGAGGTTGGAGCGAGATGGAGAGTACAATGCTGATCGTCTCCATCCATCTTATCGGTGCTCGTCCCTGGCCTCTTTGGCTTGGGACATGACCCAACAAAATAAACTTTTCTTAAACTATAGACTCACACTCCCACTGAAAAAGTGCATGCGTACATATAGTCACATCTAAATCCCTTGCGGGATAGACAGAGCCAACAGTCTTAAACTGACAGGCCACGTTCAGCTGTTTGGCTTAATGATAGAATTGAGATTCAAATAGTGACAGGTTGCTAGCATATCGCCTAAAAGAATCCCAAGTTTATAAGCCTAAACAAATTCGACCCTCCGTTTCAAAATGGACCTTGGCAATTCATTACAATCCATTTTTGAATGGTCCCTCTCTTTTTCCTGGCTCCTACTGTTAGTTCCGGTTACATCTCACCTCTCAAGCCCAGGGTACGTCATTTAACCATGATCCAGACCATGGGTATGACCTCTGAAAACTTTGATGTGTTATAAGTTAACCTGTACTGGATCATTGTTACAAGTGCACATTAAAAAAGTTGAAATTTCACCTGCCTCAGGATTATATTGATATTTATTTAAATAAATATGTTATTTTCTCACCATTGCCTTCATCTACAACGGGTTCTGTACACTTCTTGACGTCAAAGGGCGGGGCGTCGATCTGCGGCGGCAGCTCGAGCGGCGGCGGCGGCAGCGGCTTCGGCGAAGGGGCTCGCGCTTCTGAAACTTACGTTACACGTGACACTTCAGTGGTATTCACAAATGAGTTTTGACTCGTTGTCCCACGATAATGACACACAAACTAATCTCATTGATTTTTTACTTGTGGTCCCACCCATTTTGTCCCGCTGTCAATTTTGTTCCCTCTTGGACAGTTTCGCAATCCACACTAATAATAAGAAAAAACATTTATTTAATTTACAATGTATTTGACGTCAATTGTGAAACCAAAAGATATGACAATTGTTAAGTGATATGAAGTATGTACTCTATAATAATAAATACAAATTTTGAATTTGAATTTCATTTGTATGTTTGTAATGAATTAACTCAAAAACAACTGAACCTGGTGCTACTTTGAGAACTTGGCTTTGAAAACATACACATCCAGATGATTTATGTGAAGTTCAGTGTAGGTTTCCTCACATTGATTTCCCACACTGTGCGAAATGGTTGAAATTAATATGTATATGTAACTCAGAAAACCATAACTTAATGTTGCACTCTGCTTTATCAGTTTGACTCTTCAGGAAGGTAATAATATAACAAGGTAGAGAGATGATATACATACTTTTTTTTGTCTCCGCTTCACATTTTCCCTTCTCTTTTTTTTTAGTGCTAATACTTATGAAGCTGCCCTCGTCATTTCCAGATCCTATAAAACAGAAATACCACTTTACTGTCAGACACAAAAATTCAATTAATTTTTTTTAATAATTTGTGCAGATATAGGCCAAATGGTCGCTTCACTTGATGACCTGACCTTTAACTTACAACATATGTAATTATGTACAATTTGGAAAAAAAGATGACAATTTGGAAACAAATAATCAGGGATGAATGCATGTAGGTATGTACTAAGGGGATAATTTTTTGCATCATGTAGTAGATACCACTTGAAAGACATATATGTATACATACATATAATTATGTCTATATACCTTGCAGGGTACACAGAGCTAACCCGCCAGTCTTGAAAAGACTGCAAGGCCACATCCAGTTGTTGTCATTTCCATTACATTAAGCAATAGCTACAATAAGCAATAGACAGCCTTTGTTATACAAGAAATACAATGTCCAGTATCAGGCAGTCCTTAATTAACTTGAATACCCTGACTATCATTTCATTAATAAACTCACTGTCATTATTTGCCTTCAGAGGGCGACCGTGGAACTCCCCCTCAGGATCCAAATCTCTGGCCAAGTTCCACAAGCCATTCTCCCACAGCGTGTCAATCAGATGTCTGAAGGCATTCGGTCCTCTTCGCATCAGATGTAAGTAGAAGGCGCGCTTATGAACTGTATCACTAATGTTGCGATTCTAAAAACAAAAACAAAAAACAATAAAATCGGCAGAAAGTAAATAATCACTATGTTCACTGTTTACCCCTTTTTTAGTAGAAAATACTACAATTTAAGACTTGTGGGCCACAGTACTAACAGATTCTAGTAGATCTAGCTCAAGGCCACGGTTCCCCAGGCATCGCACCTAGCCTGGCGGTAGATCTTCCCTTTGGTGGCAGGCGAGCTGAATCGTCGCTTCCGCTACAGCTAATGTTACTACATTAACGACAGGAATCGTCTTGCTCATGATGAACCCACCAGCGTAATAGTACTTACATTATATGGTTCTATCATGTGCTCAGCAAACACTCCTTTTTCGTACAGTGAAGACACCATCACATGAAGGTCAGTCTGTCTTATTAAAGAATGATAGAACTTCTGGATTGCTGTTTTATGTTTAGGATCCATTTCTCTTTTATTTCGGATTACTGTAAAATTTGATGCAAATAATAGTAATGGTATTAATAACGAATATCTGGGTAAGTACAACAAAGTTGTAACAACCACAAACTTTGAATAAGAGCTCAATTAATAATCAAACAAAAGAAATCTTAAGTGCAAAACAGCAAAGAAAATTCACTTCAACTTCACGTTCTTCAAACTAAATAAAGGGGGAGGAGAGAGAAGGCAAGACACTATGATGACGGTTGTAATCAGTGTTGCCAACTCAGTTTTAGAAAAGGTCGTAGGCCAGTAGAAAATTACGTAGACATAGTAAAATTTCCATATGAGAAATACGTAGATATATGTACTTTTTTCTGCTTGAAATGAAGACGTGAATAAAACGACAATTCATAAGACCCTAAAAATTGCAAACAGTCAGAAGATAGATAAAACTGGTTAAAGATATCTCCGCTTACAAAAATAAGAGTAATAAATAAATAAATATTCCAGTAACTAGTCAAGTTTCACATTATCTACATTCTACATATGAAACCACCACTTACAGATAATTAAAAAAAAGTTTGCTACTTCATGGTCATCGACTTATTTAAATTATTCAATTTTATATTATTTTCAGATTAATTAAATTTATACATATATTTACTAAAAAGTGTACCTAATGTGTTCCTGCATAGACTCGCGATTTATTTTTAAGCCACTTTTCGTGAAAAGTAAGCCTGTTAGCGTTTCAATGGAAAGTCTGTTTCTTATGTTCGTCATTTGCGCTATTATGTCCGTTACGGAAATTTTGTTAACTTTTTTTCGCGAAAATAACGGAATTAACGCCCATCCAGTCTAACGACGAGATATGTTATTTTGCAATTGAATAATTTTGATAGAAAATACGTATATTTTCGGACTAAAGTTTGTTGGTTTGCGTGAAAGGCTTAAAATACGTAGATCTGCGTTAAAAGACGTAGAGTTGGCAACGCTGGTTGGAATATGGGTTTGCAACAGAGTTTTGCAAAAGCTAAAAAAAAACAAACAAAAGATAGGATTGTTAGTGTTGTTGCCGCTTTAAAATCCCTATTGAGAATTGATAATCAACCGACAGACTATTTATAAAACAACTTTAGTTTGAGAATATACGACAAAAAACATACCATTCATAATAGACTGTAGGAAAAATAATTAATAAATATATACAAAAACTGTGTGAGGCATCACAGCTTAGTCTCTATAACTGTAGTTACACCTTCGCCAGCATCGTAAATCCCAAGATCTCTTAAATATTAGAATGACAAAGCGTTTGTCGATCGATATAGAACAAGAGCCTGTGAACGCCAGACATACCTTATTTTGTAAAAGCTGAAAGATCGATAGGCTATTGATAATGGAGATCCGTGTATATAAAACGCCAATATAGCGGAAAAACTAACGCTGAAACCGAAATTGCCGAGTTGGCAACACATACGGATAGTATCAAAGTCAAGTCGGGGATTTCGTTATTTGTTTGTGTGTTCGTCAGTCAGCTTTCATAGTTCATAGTAAATATCAAGTATCTCTATTTTGTTTGTGATTCTGTACTGTACTCAAGTTTACTCCGACAGGCAGTGTTCTATTTCTTTTTTAATTCCTCTCTTTGGCAAGCGGAGATTAGCATTTTTATAAAATGAAGTTGCTAATTTCAGTAACATTGTTTTGTGTTTGTCTCTTATCGGCATTTTCTTATGAAAATTCGGATATCAAGTCTGCAAGAATTGAAGTAAGAAAACATAATAAACATAAAAAAAATATGATATAACTTTATTGACCCACGGGATCGAATGTATTACATTATTATAAGTACAATTAATAATTCTATAACGTACAACTTGGGATACCTATTGCTTTCAGAGTTGCAGGGGATGTTCATTAAACCGCCTCCCGGAAGTGAAAGAGTTCGTGTTAAACGACGCCCCTAAATATGAACGGGTTGAAGTGAAATTCATCACGGGCGCTCCCCCGGAGCTGGTTTTGTTGGGCGAGGCTGATAAGGAGCTGGAACGTATCCCACTGTCAGAGCTGCAGCGGTCAGAGTGCAATGAACTACTGCAAAACAGGGGTTTTGTTCAAAATCCGAAGCAGTCTGAATTATAAGTCACTTAAGTCGAAAATGTAATGGTTAATTTGTAGAATTTTGTTGATTTGATTCAAGTGGGGTGTCACAAAGAAATATAACCATAAGTTGTCATTCCAGCATGGATAGTTGACATACCATGTATTTCTGCTAACATGTAACAATTAATTGTTGAAGACCTTAAGGTCTTCCTCAGAGTAAAATCAAACTGAAGTACAAAAAAAATCAATGATTTGTAACTGTAAAAATTTATTAAGCCATGTTTTAAGTGATTCAGCTGCATTCCATGAATAAATTTAATAAAATGTAAGCATTATCAGTATAACAATAAAAGATTCAGTCATAAAACTTTTTGTCTTTAATTACAACTTTTCTAACTGGAATCCTAAAAGAGCCTGTGTTACCCCTAAAGGTGTTGTCCTTCATCTGTGTTTAAAGACATCAAAATCTGTATAGTTGTGTGATATAAATAAACAGATTTAAATTGATATTTTTTAACTTCAAAACAAAGCATATTATAGTAAAAAATTGGCAACTTATTTAGATGATACTTTTTTTTTTTCGATATAAGATTTAAATAATGATCTTATTCCATACT
This sequence comes from Amyelois transitella, assembly GCF_032362555.1. NCBI lineage: Eukaryota > Metazoa > Arthropoda > Insecta > Lepidoptera > Pyralidae > Amyelois > Amyelois transitella. Next base: position 12,752,631 of record NC_083508.1, on the reverse strand, counting down.
GTAATTTGTACGGCTTACCCTTGCTACGCTCATGAATTTACGACAAGCACCAGTACTGTACAATTATCTCGACACGAGGCTACAATGACTATCCATTTTTATCTCTGAAATAACCTACTTGTATCACATTACACTGATAAGTTGTGACAATGCAAATAAAAAGTAGGTACTAACAAATAAATTAGGGTTATAAACTATCCTTCTAAAGAGGCCGTCGTTGAAAGGTAAAGACCACTAATTCCTTGTAAATGTAATGGTACATAATGAACGTTAAAAAAATTGTATTTACAATTTTGTAGAGGTACTTATTACTTACGTAAAGTAGGTACGTTTATAATTCTTATATTGCATTTTGACATTGTGTATACAAGTTAGTGATATAGTTATAAATTATTACGTCTATATCCTTTGTGGTTTTGACAGAGCCAACGGTCTCGAAAATACTAAGTTGAGTATGAAATAGTGCCAGGTTGCTAACCGGTCGCTCCTACCCTTTAGCTTAGTCGCCTTTTAGTACAACCATGAAAATAATATGGAGTGATCCTATTCTTGAGTGAGTCGGGATCCATACAACACTAAAGAATAGAACACAATGATATAGTTACTGTCAAAAATCAGTAAGAAGAAGAATCTTGGTAGAACACATCCGCAGACTTGAAATGGCAGACATTTCAAGTGAATTCAAATTCAAAGTGTGCCAGCTACTCTTCAAGAGACAGGCTTATTAACTAGTTTATTAAACAATACAGCTAAACGTGTCCTCAGTCTAGCGACATTGGCTCAGCTCCAGTATTTTAACCTAAAAAAAGTGGAAATAAAACAAGGGTTAAGTTAAAATTGATATATTATAGATAGAGTATAACGGGTAGCTAAGTAAGCAGCGTGCAGTCGAGATCTTCATCCCTTGCGTCGCTGTGCGGGCGGCGGAGCACCCGAGACACCACGTCCGCCAGGGCCTCGCGGGCGCCTTCGTCCAGCAGAGACAGGCATTGCTGAGGACACATTAACATTTTAATATTTTAAGCGGAGAAAATTAATGTTTATAGAGCGTTAGGTAAATATTGATCAATAAACGTGACTCTTTACCGTCTTTACGAACAGACTGTAAGGTATTTGAATCAAAAAAGCAAGGCAGTTCTAAGGTGTTCAGGTTCGTTTCCCGGTCATCCCCATCCTGTCGTCCATATTTACAGAGTTAGAAATAGTTTAATCACTTAGTGATTTGGTTATGGGCCCTGGAGTTCGAAAAGAAATCGTTTTTTGAATTATAGGATTTATCCTCTCTGAATGATGGGCTCTCCGAGCAGTTAGGTATACCGAATCGCTGCGAGAATAACGCTGGAAACAAGTATGGTCGCGGCGCACCTGGTAGTGCGCGGTGTGGTCGGGCAGGCGCAGCACGCGGCGCAGCGCCAGCTCGGCGCCGGCGCGCACGCAGGAGTTGCGCTCCTTGGTGCCGTTGACGAGCGCCGGCAGCAGCGCGCGCAGCAGCTCGGCGCCGCCCGCCGGCCGCGCCGCGCGCCCCGCCAGCGCGCTCGCGCTCGCCATCAGCTGCTTCACCTCGTTGCTGCTGTGGTTCATGCTCTGGACATGCGGAAATATGGAGTCTGGTAGAAATCTTTGGTGAGGTCATTAAAGATTATGGGAGACAAGGAACTTTAAACTAATGCACGGGGTGGACAAAGCATTAATGTGTACCTTTTGTACCTTTGAAAGTTTTCAATAAATAAATAAACAAAGGGTAAATATATGTATGTTTCTTGTGATTCCCAGCACCAATAAAAAAATAATAGAAAAGATAAAGAACAACCTGTCATTATTTGACCCTGTCCAACCCCCACAAGAAAAACACATGATCATAATATGTAGGTATGTTATGTATGGTAAATATATCGGTAAGCGACCCCGAATCTCAAATACACTTCAATGGTCGCGGTAAACACACTTCACTACCTCAAGACCACAAAAATAAACTCACCCTGACAAACTGCGACAGTAGATTCGGCGGGATCGGCCTGTCGTTCTGCAGGAGATACTTCATCAGATAACCAATGCCTCGTATCCCGTTGCACGTGATCGGTATCTTATCGCTGGCGAGGTAGCCGAGCAGCGCTTTATCAATCTTCTCCTCGAACTGGTCGCGGTACACGCACTCCGGTGTCTCCTTGAGGGCGACGAACAGCGCGCACGACCTTCCATGCTGGAGGAGCCACTCGTCCGCGTGCGCGGCGTTGGCGGCGAGCGGCGCCAGGATGTGGTGCAGCAGCGCCGCGTGGCGGTGGTGGGCGGGCAGCACGTGCAGCAGCGCGCCCAGGCAGCCGCCCACGGGCGCGCGCGGCGGGTCGTCGGCGTGCCCCAGGAAGGCGGCGCTGGTGAGCGTGGACAGCACCACCAGCGCGGTCTGCTCGGTCATCTTCTCGCCGCCCACGGTGATGATGCTGCGGAGGGCCTGGTAACAAAATGGCGGGATATTTTACGGGCAGAACATATATACATATAGTCCCTTACAGGGTAGATGGAGACAAAAATCTTGAAAAGACTGAAAGGCCACATACAGCTGTATTTTCTGGAATTGAGATTGAAATAGTAACAGATTGCTCGTCCACCGCAAACAAGAAGAATCCCAAGTTTATTAGCCTATCCTTATGTCGCCTTATACGACATCACTGGGAAAGAAAATTCAGTTAGTGTACAACTGTATGATTTAGAGTCTAAATCTAACTGTGGTCTAAACATCGCCTCCGACCATCACAACGACAACTGCATCCTGGCGACCTGCCAGGATGCCTTGTCAATAGGTTTATGAAGTCAGAATAGTATTTACAAAGAAGGCATAACTTGACTTGATAGTTATCATCACACCTGCAACATGGTCTCCCTGATGGCAGCATCCTCCGTATTCTTGAAGTTGTTGTGCAGCTCCATGAAGAGCGGGTCGGCCCTGGTGTGGATGACGACCAGCTGAGACAAGGCCAGGCCGGCCTTGATGCGCACCGGCCGGTTCGGGTCGTTCAGCGCTTTCAGGAATGTCGTCTGCAGCTGAGGCAGGAACTGCTTCAGCATCACGCCCACCTGGAATCAGAAAGGTGTATCGTTCGTGAAGTTATTGACGAGACAGTGAATTACCCAAAGGAAATCTTATGAAAGTCGTTGTTAGTGATTCAAAAAATACTAGATATCAAGGTTTAATTAAGCAAAATGGGACCTTTTCAAGGTCAGATCACCGTGGAAAGACAAGGCCAAAATAATTCGTTGTTAAAACGAAGATAAATTGAGACGAAAAGAAGTCTACTATCAGCGGGACACTTAATATTTGATGATAATGTTTCCTCCCGTAAGAACAATTCTGGTGATGTGCCCCACTGAGCTGGATGTAGTCACGTTACCTTGGACAGCAGCTCCGCCAGCGTCTCCAGCACGGCAGCCTTCACGCTGGAGTTGAAGCGGTCTCCCAGGATCCTGATTAGCGGCCCGGTGATGTGCACCACTGACGGCTGGATGGCTGCCGCTGACGTCAGCTTGATGACTTCGCCCAACATGAGTGCGGCGTTCTCCTTGTCTTCGGGTAGACCGTTGAGGATCGACTCTCGGAACAGGGGTAGGATCGGTGCTATGCCCTGAAAAAAAAATTATTTCCTCATTAAAATAGTCAGTCACTGACTATCATATTTTCAAAGGCTTCTCGGTAATACTGGTCGCGTTTATTATAAAATTTAGATACAAATAGTGACAGGTTGCTCGCCCATCGACCAAAATAAGAATACCTATCCCTTAGTCGCCTCTTACGACATCCATGGTAAATGAGATGGAGTAGTCCTATTATTTTTTATATTGGTGCCGTTAACCACACGGCATTTTGAGAAAATTAATAAAAAAATCTATATTAGAGCTGTAACGTCAACCCTATAAGTGTAAAGATGTAGTCATCTGTATAAGAAGCATGCCACAGGAGAGCCCACCTTGGGCAGACAGAAGCCGGGCAGCAGCTCCTGCTGGAGGTCGGCGGCGGCGAAGCGCACGGCCTGCCGCACGTCCGACACGTGCGCTATCTGCTGCTCGGCGTCCAGGGTCTTCGTCAGCGCCGCCAAGGCCTCCCACGCCATTTGTAGCACATCTCTGAAAGGAGACATCATTAATTTATGTACACAAAATTATATACAGGAGCATTTATTACAGTAATTCACGTACAAAGGTGCTACTTATTTCAAAAGAAATCTCTTCCAGTAGACCCATGAGAGAGATGAATTTTGGAGCTGTCATCATTCTGTTAAATCAGACTGTATGTGAGGTTCATAAGTGCAGGTATGGCGAGAGATAAATGAACATACCTGTCTGTCTCAGCCAGCAGCAGCAGCAGCCCCCGCAGCAGCTGCGGCACGTGCGGCGAGAGGTCTGCGCGGGTGTGAGTCACCAACAGACAGCTCAGCCCAGGATCGCTTGGAGAACGTCAAGCAGTGACTGCATCTGAACTACATGAGGATACCTGTCTGTCTCAGCCAGCAGCAGCAGCAGCCCCCGGAGCAGCTGCGGCACGTGCGGCGAGAGGTCTGCGCGGGTGTGAGTCACCAACAGACAGCTCAGCCCAGGATCGCTTGGAGAACGTCAAGCAGTGACTGCATCTGAACTACATGAGGATACCTGTCTGTCTCAGCCAGCAGCAGCAGCAGCCCCCGGAGCAGCTGCGGCACGTGCGGCGAGAGGTCTGCGCGGGTGTGAGTCACCAACAGACAGCTCAGCCCAGGATCGCTTGGAGAACGTCAAGCAGTGACTGCATCTGAACTACATGAGGATACCTGTCTGTCTCAGCCAGCAGCAGCAGCAGCCCCCGGAGCAGCTGCGGCACGTGCGGCGAGAGGTCTGCGCGGGTGTGAGTCACCAACAGACAGCTCAGCCCAGGATCGCTTGGAGAACGTCAAGCAGTGACTGCATCTGAACTACATGAGGATACCTGTCTGTCTCAGCCAGCAGCAGCAGCAGCCCCCGGAGCAGCTGCGGCACGTGCGGCGAGAGGTCTGCGCGGGTGTGAGTCACCAACAGACAGCTCAGCCCAGGATCGCTTGGAGAACGTCAAGCAGTGACTGCATCTGAACTACATGAGGATACCTGTCTGTCTCAGCCAGCAGCAGCAGCAGCCCCCGGAGCAGCTGCGGCACGTGCGGCGAGAGGTCTGCGCGGGTGTGAGTCACCAACAGACAGCTCAGCCCAGGATCGCTTGGAGAACGTCAAGCAGTGACTGCATCTGAACTACATGAGGATACCTGTCTGTCTCAGCCAGCAGCAGCAGCAGCCCCCGGAGCAGCTGCGGCACGTGCGGCGAGAGGTCTGCGCGGGTGTGAGTCACCAACAGACAGCTCAGCCCAGGATCGCTTGGAGAACGTCAAGCAGTGACTGCATCTGAACTACATGAGGATACCTGTCTGTCTCAGCCAGCAGCAGCAGCAGCCCCCGGAGCAGCTGCGGCACGTGCGGCGAGAGGTCTGCGCGGGTGTGAGTCACCAACAGACAGCTCAGCCCAGGATCGCTTGGAGAACGTCAAGCAGTGACTGCATCTGAACTACATGAGGATACCTGTCTGTCTCAGCCAGCAGCAGCAGCAGCCCCCGGAGCAGCTGCGGCACGTGCGGCGAGAGGTCTGCGCGGGTGTGTGTCACGAACGCACAGAGCAGGGCAGCGGCCGCCCGCCGCCGGTCGTCCTCCGGGACGCGGATCGATTCCAGGAGGTTGTCGATGATCCTGTTCAAATAAAATAGCATGGGTACAAGTTGGGTTTATTGTACGACTGAATGAAATGAATGAAAATAGATATTTTAAGCGCGATCACCACCAAAGTGAAGACGTTTCGTCTTTACTACCGGATATTTAAGCCGGAAGAATTCAAATTAGATGAGAACTTTGCCGACGACATTTGGCATTTTCGCTATCGCGGCATAAAGTTAGCGAACTAAATAATAAAGGATATTGCTATAGTAATGTTTGAATTCTATCATCAAGCCAAATAGCTGAACGTGGCCAATCAGTCGTTTCAAGACTTTTGGCTCTGTCTACCCCGCAAGGGATATAGACGTGACCATATATATGTTTGTATGTATATGTTTGAAATCTTGTTATGCAGTCATGATTGCAACAGCGCAATCGTAGGGTTATGATTACTCGTGGATAGAGATAGAGGCTGGCGGTTGGTGCTACTCCAAGTCCCAGCAGTACTCACACCCTGACGCCGGCGGAGTCCTGCACGGGCAGCAGCGCGTCGCGGCACTGGTCCAGCTCGGTGGCCTCCTGCGGGCCGCCGCGCGCCGCCACCAGCGCGCCCAGCAGCGCGGGCAGCACGCGCGGCAGGTGGCGCCCCAGCGCGCCGCCCGCCGCCGCCGCCAGCGCCGACAGCGCGCGCGTGTCCGCCAGCCCGCCGCCCGTCAGCACCGGCACCAGGTACGGCAGCACGGCGCGCGACTTGATCGCCATTATCTGTGCAAAATAACTACTTGTAGGAGTCTACTTAGAAAAACCATGACTCCCAAATCCACCATCATCATCTTAAACCCACCACTTTTAGCCACGATGATATCGCCGGCTACATTTTTAATATTGCAAACACGAACAGCTAGCTTCCATTCCGATCACAAGAAGACGGAATAATGAAATACCAGGGTCAAAATGCAGTCAATTCGATGATGAAATAAGTTAGAAGACATATCGAGCCTTCTAAGCCGCTCGCGGTCGTTGAGCGAGCGCAGCATGTGCGGCAGGATGTCGTCCAGCGCCTTGTTGTGATGGTGCTCCAGCAGCAGCAGCAGCAGCAGCCCTGTACCGACCTGCTTGAGCCCGTCCAGCGCCGCGTCGGCCACGTCCCGCTCGCGGTCGTTGAGCGAGCGCAGCATGTGCGGCAGGATGTCGTCCAGCGCCTTGTTGTGATGGTGCTCCAGCAGCAGCAGCAGCAGCAGCCCTGTACCGACCTGCTTGAGCCCGTCCAGCGCCGCGTCGGCCACGTCCCGCTCGCGGTCGTTGAGCGAGCGCAGCATGTGCGGCAGGATGTCGTCCAGCGCCTTGTTGTGATGGTGCTCCAGCAGCAGCAGCAGCAGCAGCCCTGTACCGACCTGCTTGAGCCCGTCCAGCGCCGCGTCGGCCACGTCCCGCTCGCGGTCGTTGAGCGAGCGCAGCATGTGCGGCAGGATGTCGTCCAGCGCCTTGTTGCCGATGGTCGCGTGGAGGGAGTCGAAGGTGCGCGCGGCCGCCAGCCGCACTTCGGGCAGCGGGTCGCAGAGGGCGGTGCGGACTGTTGGGACCTGAATATACAGAATAAATCGTGATGATATCACGAACAAATTGGTAGAAGAACGAAACAAGCGTGCCATCATGTTGGTTTTTAGTGGAGAAGATAGTAAATACATCTTTCCACCTTGCAGTTAATTGACTAAAAGTAGTTGTAAGAAATATACCGCGTAAAACAGACGATCGATGAGGCAGTAAAATTCTAGAATGGCGGCGATGACTGGCGGCGGTACTCCCTAAACAGCGTATAAAAAAACACTCATTAGGTGTAGGGAAGAACTTCTTTCTGCGTCCACCTTATGAAAGTGATTTTACAGGGGAACTATCTTCTATCTATACAATAGATTTAATGTGGACAGATAATACATAAATAAATGTATGGTTACCAATCCGTCCGCGAAGCTGAGCACGGCGTCCCTCGAGGTGGAGGAGAGGATCTCCCCGAGCCCGATGCAGACGCCCTGGCGCTGGTCGGCCCGCTCCGACCGCAGCCCGCGCTCCAGGATGGGCACTATCTCGGGCAGCACTCGTTCACCCAGCTATACACGATTATAGGTCATTTAAACACACCAAAAGCAACCTTTTGTCTCGGTAACAAGAATCGAACAGAAATGAAATTGCAACAACATTTGAACTCCGAGTGTGACTCTCAAAGTAAAACTATTCTCAGGAGATTCTTTTTCCGTTAAATGGTGAGAATTGAAAAATAATGAAAAATACTGCACAAGATCTGATGTCTGACACCTGGTGCTTCTACAAATCATTTCAAAAACTCAAATTCAGAAACAAATAGACTTCTGTTTCGGCTTAAGCGAGTTTATAGAAAAATATTGTCCTTCTCACAAAATCATCAACAGCTTATTACCTTCCTCACGAGGTCACCCAAGGTCCTGGCTGCCACCTGTCGCTTGTCGTAGCTGGTGGAGGCGAGGCAGCCGAGCAGCAAGCTGAACAGTGTCGGCAATATCTCGCGAAGGGTCTTCGGCGTGTTGGTTACTACCACCTGGAATGAGAATAAAGTTTCTCGAATTCGTCGAATGTCTGTTGTGTTTCTTGACGATTTTATGACTAAATCTGTGATTCGCAAGGATTAAATATAAGGATTTCAAATACAAATTCAAGATCTATATTATGGGGTTAATCTTGGGTATGTAATAAGGAGAATCTTTGCAGAGCATTCTGTACCGAATTTTAGAAAAAAAATTATTGAATCAAATAAAAAACCTAAAAGAAAAAGGCTACCGTACCTTCCAAACGTGTAACGCCGCCTGCCTCACCATCAGCGCCACATCACTTCTTCCCATATACAGTCCGGCCAATACTCTATTCCTCCTCTCAGTTCCCAGCGCGTTCATGATCGCCTTGTGCGAGTGCTCCGTTCCGAAGTTATCATCATCCGACGCTGTCTCGGTGCTCATTTTGCCCGTCACACCCGATATGCGATACAGCAAATCTCCAAGCAATTGTACCGAGCTGTATCTGATACGCCAGTTATCGTCAAACAAGCCTCTTTCTAACTCCGGCAGTAGTAAAGTTATGGCCGACTCGGCGTACAGGGTGACTATTCTCTGCCCGGCTTTGAGCGCGGTCTCGCGTACGTATTCGTTCTCGTCGGCGAGTGCTTTGAGAATCGGGTTGATGATCTGCCCGATGTAGGGGGTGAACTCGTCGGTGAAGGCGCCAGGCATGTAGATGAACATCATGATGTAGCCGTCTTTCACGTGCGGGGCGATGTCTGTGCGTTCAGCCGTTGCTATGATGTCTGTTGGCGAAATGTACGAAGATCTTTGTAAGTAACACTATGACAAGAATTCTTGAAGAACTAAGAAGATATTTAAAATACCAAAACTATATTTTTTACATCGTGGTAAATGTTATTTTGGAATAAATCGGGCACAAAATCGAACAATACCAAATCTTAAAAGCAACATTTCTATGGCCTAAAACATAAATTAAACCTCTATGTAACATAATCAGAGACGCGGTTCCCCAGCTATACCACCCATCATTATCTCCCTATGAAGTCTCCAAGTTTTGGCTAATTTTGCACTACACAAGTTTCAATAAACTGTCTCAAGACGCTGTTTTCCGAGGTCAGGGTATGCAGCAGCTCCTCTCATCATCACATACTCACCAGGCATGATCTTGTGCAGCTTATGAACCCCGAGCCCGGCCACCACCTCGCTGAGACCCTGGGCGGCTCCAGAGCGGTCTACGCTGCTGCTCTCAGAAGTCAGGGTGTGCATCAGCCAAGGCAGCAGTTCCTCGAAGCTGGTCTCGCCCATGCCTTTAACCATGGCGCCTAGGGCGCGAGCTGATACTGAACGTACCTGTGGCAAAATACAGTTAGAAATTAGTTTGAATCAATCGAGACCTAATATTATCATGTTTATATCCCTGATGGGTGAATATCAAAACCAAGAGGTCATTGTTCAACTCTTGTTGGTCATGTTATTTTGAAACAGACATGATTCCTAAGTTTCCTGACTCAATGCCACCTACGTCTGATACAGAGCATTCAGACCAGACTCTGGTACAGCGTCTCTATGTCGGAATACCACTCACGTCCGGCACAGGATCCAGCAAGGAGCTCTTCAGCCCTGGTATGATGTTAGGCAGGTACGGCTGCAGGTCCTTCTGGTCGGTCAGCGAGTACATGTTGCCGATGATCTGGGCGGCCATCTTGCGGGTTTCCGTGCTCCTGTCGAGGAAAGCCCTCTGGACCACTGGCATGATGAGGGCCAGGGACGGGGCGTCGATGAAGTGCACGAACTTGGTGTCCAGCAGGGTTTGGAGACAGGCCGAGGTCTTGTTAGACGGGTCTTGGAGAGCTTGGAGCAGGACCGGTACGATTGCTGTAACATATCAGTATAATTGTAGTTTGAAACTGGCTTAGAATACAAAGTGCTACTTAGAAGTAAAAGATTAGATTTAAGCTGACTTTCTGTTGAATTTAGAACAGAACCCTTCCATATCTTTCTCATGGATGTCGTAAAAGGCGACTTAGGATTCCTCTTGTAGGCGACGGGTTAGCAGCCTGTCACTTTTTGAATCTCAAACCCATCATGAAGCCATACAGCTAAACTATGTATATACTATATTAAGACTGTTGGCTGCGTCTACTCCGCAAGGGATATAGACGCGGCTATATGTATGTATGTATGTTTCTGCTGAAAAGATAGCTGATTAGTTTATTAGGTGGTCAAGTAATATTTTCCTACTCGACCAAGGGAAACCATCTTTCAGGGAACATGACAGAATGTTAGTTCTTTCATCATTCGCCTGCTAGACCCTCGCCTCAGCAGACTGGCACAACAGACGCACCTTGTATCTCAGGGTTGCGGATGACGGAGCCGATGACCTTGAGGGCCTCCGCGCCGGCCTCCTGCACCCTCATGTGGGAGTCGCTCAGCACCTCGATCAGCTTGGGCACGATGGACGGGAGGCAGGAGGACAGCTGCTTCGGAGCGCAGTACGCCATCGCGCCTAGCAGCTCGATCGAACCTGTATCATATTTACTTTGGTTAAAAGTGGATCAGTTGAATCGCAAATAAAAATTTTGTCAAATTTTTGGGAGGAGTTATATATAGTGTCCAAGTATATTTGAAAATATTACCGATTCTTATACATAGTGACTTTAAGAAGACATCTCTCTTAGTAGTGCAGACTGGAATAATCACTCCTGACTAGTCCTTACTTGTCCTCATCCTACTTCAACAAGCACACGGGTTAATTTCCAAATGTTTTCAGTCACACATCATACTAGTAGTGCGCGCTCAGCTAGCTCACGACGAGCTCGGCGGAGCAGCCCTGCGAGCTGAGAGCCTGACACACTGACCCGCCTTAGTCCGCCAGTTGTCGTCCTGCAGCGCCTGCAGCAGCGACGGCAGCACCAGCTTGACGCCGTGCGCGCTCAGCTTGCTCATGACGAGCTCGGCGGAGCAGCCCTGCGAGCTGAGAGCCTGACACACTGACCCGCCTTAGTCCGCCAGTTGTCGTCCTGCAGCGCCTGCAGCAGCGACGGCAGCACCAGCTTGACGCCGTGCGCGCTCAGCTTGCTCATGACGAGCTCGGCGGAGCAGCCCTGCGAGCTGAGAGCCTGACACACTGACCCGCCTTAGTCCGCCAGTTGTCGTCCTGCAGCGCCTGCAGCAGCGACGGCAGCACCAGCTTGACGCCGTGCGCGCTCAGCTAGCTCATGGCGAGCTCGGCGGAGCAGCCCTGCGAGCTGAGAGCCTGACACACTGACCCGCCTTAGTCCGCCAGTTGTCGTCCTGCAGCGCCTGCAGCAGCGACGGCAGCACCAGCTTGACGCCGTGCGCGCTCAGCTTGCTCATGACGAGCTCGGCGGAGCAGCCCTGCGAGCTGAGAGCCTGACACACTGACCCGCCTTAGTCCGCCAGTTGTCGTCCTGCAGCGCCTGCAGCAGCGACGGCAGCACCAGCTTGACGCCGTGCGCGCTCAGCTTGCTCATGACGAGCTCGGCGGAGCAGCCCTGCGAGCTGAGAGCCTGACACACTGACCCGCCTTAGTCCGCCAGTTGTCGTCCTGCAGCGCCTGCAGCAGCGACGGCAGCACCAGCTTGACGCCGTGCGCGCTCAGCTTGCTCATGACGAGCTCGGCGGAGCAGCCCTGCGAGCTGAGAGCCTGACACACTGACCCGCCTTAGTCCGCCAGTTGTCGTCCTGCAGCGCCTGCAGCAGCGACGGCAGCACCAGCTTGACGCCGTGCGCGCTCAGCTTGCTCATGACGAGCTCGGCGGAGCAGCCCTGCGAGCTGAGAGCCTGACACACTGACCCGCCTTAGTCCGCCAGTTGTCGTCCTGCAGCGCCTGCAGCAGCGACGGCAGCACCAGCTTGACGCCGTGCGCGCTCAGCTTGCTCATGACGAGCTCGGCGGAGCAGCCCTGCGAGCTGAGAGCCTGACACACTGACCCGCCTTAGTCCGCCAGTTGTCGTCCTGCAGCGCCTGCAGCAGCGACGGCAGCACCAGCTTGACGCCGTGCGCGCTCAGCTAGCTCATGGCGAGCTCGGCGGAGCAGCCCTGCGAGCTGAGAGCCTGACACACTGACCCGCCTTAGTCCGCCAGTTGTCGTCCTGCAGCGCCTGCAGCAGCGACGGCAGCACCAGCTTGACGCCGTGCGCGCTCAGCTAGCTCATGGCGAGCTCGGCGGAGCAGCCCTGCGAGCTGAGAGCCTGACACACTGACCCGCCTTAGTCCGCCAGTTGTCGTCCTGCAGCGCCTGCAGCAGCGACGGCAGCACCAGCTTGACGCCGTGCGCGCTCAGCTTGCTCATGACGAGCTCGGCGGAGCAGCCCTGCGAGCTGAGAGCCTGACACACTGACCCGCCTTAGTCCGCCAGTTGTCGTCCTGCAGCGCCTGCAGCAGCGACGGCAGCACCAGCTTGACGCCGTGCGCGCTCAGCTTGCTCATGACGAGCTCGGCGGAGCAGCCCTGCGAGCTGAGAGCCTGACACACTGACCCGCCTTAGTCCGCCAGTTGTCGTCCTGCAGCGCCTGCAGCAGCGACGGCAGCACCAGCTTGACGCCGTGCGCGCTCAGCTTGCTCATGACGAGCTCGGCGGAGCAGCCCTGCGAGCTGAGAGCCTGACACACTGACCCGCCTTAGTCCGCCAGTTGTCGTCCTGCAGCGCCTGCAGCAGCGACGGCAGCACCAGCTTGACGCCGTGCGCGCTCAGCTTGCTCATGACGAGCTCGGCGGAGCAGCCCTGCGAGCTGAGAGCCTGACACACTGACCCGCCTTAGTCCGCCAGTTGTCGTCCTGCAGCGCCTGCAGCAGCGACGGCAGCACCAGCTTGACGCCGTGCGCGCTCAGCTTGCTCATGACGAGCTCGGCGGAGCAGCCCTGCGAGCTGAGAGCCTGACACACTGACCCGCCTTAGTCCGCCAGTTGTCGTCCTGCAGCGCCTGCAGCAGCGACGGCAGCACCAGCTTGACGCCGTGCGCGCTCAGCTTGCTCATGACGAGCTCGGCGGAGCAGCCCTGCGAGCTGAGAGCCTGACACACTGACCCGCCTTAGTCCGCCAGTTGTCGTCCTGCAGCGCCTGCAGCAGCGACGGCAGCACCAGCTTGACGCCGTGCGCGCTCAGCTTGCTCATGACGAGCTCGGCGGAGCAGCCCTGCGAGCTGAGAGCCTGACACACTGACCCGCCTTAGTCCGCCAGTTGTCGTCCTGCAGCGCCTGCAGCAGCGACGGCAGCACCAGCTTGACGCCGTGCGCGCTCAGCTTGCTCATGATGAGCTTGGCGGTGTCGTCGGCGGCCGCCCGGACGTACTGCGAGCTGTCCCCGAAGCACAGCAGCAGGTGAGGCAGCACGTGCACGATGTAAGGCTCGAACAGGCGGCCGAGCTTGTAGCAGAGCATCTCGAAGCCGAATAGAGCGCCTGTGGGGGTAAATGGAAATTGTCAGATTGAAGCCCATCTCCTTCTAAAGGCTATCATCCCATCAGATTTTAAAGGCTAGCTTAAAAGCCAAGTACCTTCGCGATACTTGTAGTTCTTCTTCTCCTGAATGGCCTCGGTGAGCTTGCCCATGACGTCCAGCTGCTTCAGCGACAGGATGCCCAGGCCCTTGATGATGCCCGCTATACCGTACGCTGCACCCTATTCAGATAATTCGAGATCAAGTTTTACCGTTTCCAACGTGAATTTGTATGTGAATTGATCACCGCCACCTAGTGGTAACGCGATGGCACTAATGCAATTCCATACAAATTGGTAATTACTTGCTCCACGCGTTTGATCAAGTAAAACTCGCACTAACCCCTCTGGACCAAGACTGCTATGAACAGACACTTTACGATAGCTAATCATATACCTTAAAAATTTTACCAGTTTGTGGCAAATGATATACGCCTGTCATGCGCTTAGAATAATACTCTTCAAATGTCAAAAATATTTGAAGAGTATTATTCTAAGGAAATTATTATGGAGGAGTTCGTAAACACATCTTAAATTTACTGATCATGCTTTTATTCACATATTTTAAATTAAAAGAAAAATCAGGTGTGTTTTCAGAAAGGAAAAAGTTCATCAATTATATGAGGTATAAAAACATATGTGGTATAACCTTCCGGTCGCCGTATTTCTCGGCAGTGAGCAGCTGCTTCATCAGCTTGTTCATGATGACGGGGATCTCTTCCTCCAGGGCTGGTGACGTCACCAGGTGAGGCAGACAGTTGCTCACCGCTTCTTGGACCTGTTCCAAATTGGGTTCTTGTAATATTCTGCATACTTCACAGGTACATTAATAATGTTTTAGAAAGTATGTAATTCCTTGATTTGGAAAGATCCCTGTCAAATAACTAATTATATAAATCCGAAAGTGAGTTTATTTGTTTGTTTTCTCTTCACTCGTTATCATCTGAATCAATCATCTTTAACTTTGCATATATGAGAAGGACATAGGGTATTTCTCATCTCAGGCAAAACTATATAAAATAAACTATATTTCCCGTGGAATTTAGGTTGCGGAAAGTCGCGGGGTGTAGATGGCGCTTAATTCGCGATTGTGGTTAGGGATGGCGGGTAAAAGCTAGTTGACTACAAAACAGTATATCAAATAAACAGTAAAGATCGACATAAATATATCTTTGACCAATGGCAGTCCTGCCTTTTATTAGGAACTATAAATAAACTGCTTCACACCTGGCTGTGTATCGATTCTTCAGGATAAGTTTAAACTTTAAGAAGGTCGGATGGTGCGAGGCCTGCCTGCCTCAAATAAAGTTATCAGTGGAGAAAGCGGTCTCCGATGGACACATCCACCAGCAGCACCCCGGCTACAGTACCTGCTGACTAGGTGTGGACAGGGCGGTGACGAGCCGCAGCGTGATGGGCTTGACGCGGGCGTCGCCGGGGGCCAGGTGGCGCGCCAGGGACCCCATCAGCAGCACCACACTTTGTCTGACGGCATCGAACCCCCCGGATTTCGGCGCCTTGTCCAGGAAGTTCTCGAATACGGGCAGGAGGCTGCTGATGGTTTCCTGATGACATGAGAATACAAAATCAAATTGATACATTTGACATTTCAATTAAAGATTAAGTTGGTCACATTGAGGGTAAAATCGAAAACAAAATGTGTAAATCTTACTAATTTTGAAACTTTTTCATAAAACCTGGCTACACTTTAATATATAAATCTAATATACATCTATAATATATCACATATAAAAGCATTGATGTGATTGATCCGAGTCACTGATGTGATCTTTACTACAAACCAATCATTACTCCCACTCACCTTCCCATGAAGATCGACAATCACCATCGCCGCGTCCAGCATATCCCCTCTAACCACATCATGCCTATCACCCAGAGCCTTCTCCACGAAGAACCTCATGGCGGCGGCCACTGCATCAGCCTTGAGCAGCGGCGCCAGGGCTTTGAGAGCCAGAGCGGCCCCCCGCCGGGCCCCCCACTCGTCCACCGCGCCCTCCACCACGTGACCGAACTGGTCCAGTTTGGCGGGGATCAGCTGCAATTTAAATAGGCTATTTGATAAAAATATACATTTCTTTTATGTCATCATATATATAGTCTTAATATTATTTTTTTTGGAGCGATTTGTAATATCGCGATATAAAAATATTGCATTATTTTAACAAAATCCGTCTCTGAAAATGAGGTTTTTTATGTGATTGGCTATTTCTATTATGACGTAGATTACGCATAAACAGACTGTGGATCGTACCGTTCCTTGGTGTTCGCTATTATTTTTCAAGATTTTATAAGTGTTTTATCGAGATAATTTAGAGAAAGCTGAAAGTCGAAATCTACCAAAAGTGGACGCAATAATGGTTGGCGCCTTCTTCAAAGGCAATCCAGATTTCTATGCTGCCGAACTGGGGAATGTGAAAAAAACATCAATGTAAGTATATCTTGGTAACCATTGATCTTAGATCACTACTTAAATTATTATTGGCAAATCATATAACACACAACTTGTATGTAATTCTTGCAGTTGTGTGAATAGTTTTAGGTTATGTCAGTTCAATCAGATTATATGGTTAGTTTAAAATCAGTTTACCTTTTCAGGTCGGCAAAGGAACCGTATGGCGATGATGCCATTGGCTATGAACAACTGTGCCGTGAATTGGTTTTTGTTTGGTCACAATAAAGTGCAATATTTGTTACCATCGGCACAGAAAAAAACAGTTTCGTAGAAGTTTTTATTGTTTTATTAGTGCATTGAGGCACTGCACAACATTTATAGGAACTCATTTTAATAATTTTCACACATATGACGTGGCACAAGTCAAATAAAACAAGAGAAAATCAAAACTATTCGAAACACCAACAAGCTCTGTATGATATTTATGCGAAATCTACGTCACTGCATGCCATGGCCGCCATATTGCTAAAAGTCGCGTTTTGGCGGCATATTTGAATATTGCATTTTTCGGCACGCGCGACCCACCGGCAGTTTCTCCTGATAGGTGTCCTGTATGCGGGCCAGCACGCCGTCCACGCAGGCGGGCGCGGCGCGCGCCAGCTGCGCCAGCGCGGCGGCGCAGGCGCGCTGCACGGGCTCGCTGGCGTGCCGCGTGTCGCCCAGCACCAGCTCCAGCAGCGCCGCCTCGCGCGCCCACTGCTGCGCCAGCGGCAGCCGCGCCCACAGCTGCTCTGCCAGCTGTCTGCGAGAACACGAATATCGCGTTCATATTTCATACAGATTTGAGTGTCTAGTGTATTAGACCTATAGCCAATATCATACCAAGACACCAGAGTGATTTTTACCCTAATTCAGGCTCACTTTCACTTTTAAATAACATGTTTATTCTTATATTATGGTTATCCTAGTAATATTATAAATCCTAATAATATTATAAATGCGAAAATTTGTAAGTATGTCAGTTGGATAGTTATGTATGGATGTTTGTTACTCTTTCACGCAAAAACTACTGAACCGATTACGATGAAATTTGGTATGTAGGTAGCTGAAGACCCAGAATAACATCTAGTTTATCCCTTATACGCCTTTTACGACATTTATGGAGTGGTCCTATTCTCTAGTGCGGGGTATAGCACAATAGGCGGACTTAAGCTAACATGCTTCCTAATAAATAAATAAAAAAAAATAATTAAGTGTTACTTGTTTTCTTCGGAGACATCGAAGGTCGCGATCAGCAATCGTTTGGTGAGGTTCAGAGCATGTTCGGGGTTCTCCAGCAGCGGCGGGAGGCACTCGGATATACAGAGCAGTGCACGCAGGGCGGCGTCGCGGACCACCTGAATATTAAATAACAAACATACATATATATTAAGGACGTCCTGGTAAAGGGTCAGGTCAAAAGTACCCGAAACCGCCGAGCTTGCATGAAGAGAGTTATGAATGTGGATGAAGCGAAGGATGTATGCAGAGATCGTGGCAAGTGGAAAGAGGTAGTCTCTGCCTACCCCTCCGGGAAAGAGGCGTGATTTTATGTATGTATGTATACATACATATAGCCACGTGTATATTCCTTCACCCGGTTCGGTTGTCCTCGCTCAACATTTTTTTTAACAAGAAATTATATAAAAATTATTTATATGGCAAAACAACGTTTGCCGGGACAGCTAGTATATATATATATATACTTTTTAATAAATTTTCTATAATATAGTATAGATGGTAACCTCTAACGGGCTCTGTAAGCCGGCCAGCAGACAGCCCACGTCGTCCAGCGAGACCCCGCCCTGAGCGCCGCACTGTGCGGTTTCCAACAACGCCACTGTACACATGGCCTGGACGCGACCCGACGAGCTGCCTGCAATGACAAATTTATGTTATCGCAGGAATCTCAATTCTATCTTTTAATGTGTAATCATCAATAATTACTTAATTTATCTGGCTGGGTAAACTTTACTGTTTGTCTCTATTAATTATTGTTAATTTTGATTTCTTCGACACAGGCTTGCCTAGTGAGGAAGTCATTGATGTTAAACAATGTTTTTTTTTTTCGAAATCCTGTTATACTACTTATGCTGAAAATTACCATTTTATGCGTGTGGATGTATTACAGTGACATAAATATTTTTATCTTATCTTTTATCTTTCTACGCCGCACGCTACGAAAAATTTAAACATTGTTCTTTTGAAATATTTGTCCTTTTTTTTAAAATAAATATATTTTTTTATCATTAAGCCAAACAGCTGAACGTGGCCTGTCAGTCTTTTCACGAATGTTAGCTCTGTACCCTGCAAGAGATATAGACGTGGCTTTATGTATGTATGTATGGATGTAAAGAAGGAATTTCATTTAACTTTTTGCTTTTTGTAAAAACTAAAAGAGAGAAAGGAAAATTACAGACTAGTTTTTGATGTACAGTAAGAACAATAAAATATTGTCCGAAAATAAATAACATGTTCAAATAAATAATTCAATTGGTTAGTGCGAGTTTAACTCGATTAAACGAGTCCAATTCGTATGGAATTGCTTAGGCGGTGTAAAAATTACATTTTCAATTACTAAACGTTACATGTTTTTCGGGATTCCACTAGCCACGAGAAACTTAATATACAGTATGTTTCTTGCGAAGAGTATATATAAGAATAAATTTCAGAAATTAAATATTTTTATTTGATACATACATACATATAATCACGTCTATATCCCTTGCGGGGGTAGACAGAGCCATAAGTCTCGAAAAGACCAATAGGCCATTCAGTTGTTTATCTTAATAATAAAATCGGGTTTCATATAGTGACAGGTTGCTAGCCCGTCGCCTAAAAGAAAAATCCCAAGTTTATTAGCCTATCCCTTAGTCGGCTTTTACGACACCCATGGAAAAGAGATGGCGTGGTCCTATTCTTTTATCTTTTGGTGCTTGGAACCACAAAGCTATTGCAAACAAATATCTGGGAACACATTTATGGTGCAATAAAGAGTTTTTATGACTCACTGATGAGGTCGATGAGCAGCCGGAACATGTGGTCGATGGGCAGCAGCGCCGGCTCCAGCAGCGGGCTGTCGGGCGGCGTGCTGGTGGCCAGCGACGCGTGGTGGGCGAGCACCACCAGCCCGTTCACCATGGTGGTCTCGTCAGCGCGCGTGGCCGGCGCCGTCAGCCCTGGGGCACACATACACACACATAAATCCATAAATCACGCCGCTTTTCCAGAGGTTATGCAGAGACCACATTTTTCCACTTGCCAAGATTACCCTGCAAACTTCTTTCGCTTCATCCACATTCATAGCTCTCTTGATGCAAGCTCATCGGTTTCGGGTACTCTTGACCAGACCTTTATCATACCAGATATTCATCTATTTTTGTTCAGTTTGTTTTGTTTGTTTGTTTGTTTAAACGCGCTAATCTCAGAAACTACTGAACCGATTTGAATAATTCTTTCACTGTTAGATAGTCTATTTATCGAGGAAGGCTATAGACTACATTTTATCCCGGATTTCCTACGGGAAACGTCAACAATGCAGGTGAAAGTTGAATGAGTTGGCCATCTGCGAGCTTTCCACGCGAACGCTGCGCAAACCAACAAAGATATAGTAAAACAATGTACTAAAGATATGAAGTACTCATTTTTTGCCACAAAAAAGTCCGCGAGAGCATATATCTATCTCTTAAGGTTTACTTACAATAACCACTTTTATGTTCATTTTTTAAGATTTTTTTTCATTATAAACATAAGTTATTTTGAAACCAATTTTCTTTAATTCAGTATTAATCCTTATCCAAATAAATATGTTTATTACTTTTGGCTTTTCATGTAGACTAAAATTGCCATTTACAGTATATAAATCAGACGAATAGGTTTTGAGATATAGTCGTTATAAGCAATTTGCAGCGAAACATTTAATACGGCGAGCGCCTGACCGCCTGACTAGGACTAGGAAATAGCCGAGGAGGATGTTTGCAAAAATAAATATGATGCCCAAAATAACTTTTCCACGCGGACGAAGTCGCGGGCACAGCTAGTTGTAAATATATACGGGACAAATTACACAGATTGTGTTAGCCTCGAAGTAAGTTCGAGACTTGTGTTACGAGATACTAACTCAACGATACTATATTTTATAATAAATACTTATATAGATAAACATCCAATACCCAGACCAATCAGAGGAAGTTCGTTTCTCATCATGCCTTGACCGGGATTCGAACCCGGGGTCTCCAGTGTCGCAGATGCACCGCACATGATAATAGTTACTATTTAGGTGTAGACCTCTAGTATCCAAAACTTCATCAATAGATCCGCGACCTTGTTCGAACTCACGAACTAACAACTAATGTAACATAACTTATATCTTGCATTACCCTGTTTGAGCAAGGGGAACACATAGCAGAATCCAGGTGCAGAGAAATAGTTAAGCTTCATCTCCGGGATGTCTACGTGCAAAGCGTCGATCTGTTGCGTCGACACCTTGAACTCGGCGGTGGCGGCGTACACCAGGTTGATGACCCGGACGGTGGCCTTGTCCAGGTCTTCCTCCTCCCAGGCGGGGTCCAGGTCGCATTGTGGCTTGTGCAGTCTATAGACAAACAACGTTTTGAAGTTAGCGACATGTTAGTCTTTTTTCTTTTTACTTTATTAAAATATTAGTTATTGGTCTTCAATTAATGCTATTTATTATACATACATTTAATTTAAGCCACCTTAATAAAGCTAAAAGAAATCTAAATAGTATAATGTGTTAATACGCGATAGTCATATATAAAGAGAAGAATTAGACTTCCAGTTTCTTGTAGTCATACCTACACAAAATCCTGTCAGTTTTCCAGAGGGGTAGGCAGATTATCCATCAATACAACTATCGATATATCTTTCCACTATCTTCATACAAAGGAAGAAATGGAGAACTCAACAACTAGTTATTTACTTATTAGGTACTCAAAATTTAGAAAAGTATAGAATAGATTTATTTTCAAAATTGGATACAACGTATCACTTATTGACGTCACATCACTTAAATCTAATTATAACTACTACCGCTATAGCAATATATCAACATATCATTTTTATCAATCTTCAGCTTACTAAATGTAAAAAAATTCTATCTTTATGTATCCTGATTGTAACTGTACCTGAGCGTGACCCTGGCGACGGCGTCCCCGAGCGCGGCGTGCGCGGGCAGCAGCGCGGGCCGCATGCGCAGCAGCGCGGGCGCCAGCGCGGGCGCGGCCAGCGGGCTGCGCAGCGCGCCCAGCACGGCGGGCAGCACGCGCCGCGCGCGCGCGCCCAGCGCCGCCGCCGAGCCGCGCTGCACCGCCGCCAGCAGCCGCACCGCCGCCTCCACGCGGCTGTTCAGCTGACAGGAGTTACATCTTTGTTACTAATACCAATTCAAATTCAAAATTTTTATTCATTACTACAGGATACTATATATCGCTTAATAATTGTCAAAACGTATGGTTTAACAACATTGGTTGACGTCAAATAAATTACTTAAAAACTAAGTTTACTGCCGCTTCCAAGGCGTCAGTGCAGAAGAAGCGGTAACAAACTGCACTGCAGCATTTTCTTCAACAACGTCAACTTCACAATATTAATTAAACTTAAAATAGTTTGTTCTTTCACTTATTATATTAACTTTGCCAATCTGCTTTAAGTGCATTCAGCATATAAACCTCGTCAGTTAGTGACAGTGACAAGCGTACTTCCAAACTATTGGGGTATGATACTTATATTAGATATATAAGAATTTTATAGACTAAGGGCCCGACCCCTAGTCTATAAAATTCATCCAAAAAAATAAAGGAAAACTACATTTGGTTAATTTTATCCCAAAATGTCAAATTCAATCAAAAACTATTTTAAATGTTGTACTTACAACTGTGAGCCGCTGTCTGATGGCACTTTCTTTGGCTAGTTGGGCTTTTATAGCTTCCTTCTGTTTCGCTGACAGCGGTACCTGAAAACAAAACTTATTATCATCACAGCTTTCTTTTTAATACGGTAGAGAGCCTCAGGTCATCAATGGTTATGTACTTTGATATATCTAGATGAACCTGTTGCTGTGTCAAATCCAAGGTTTCCTCTGCGATTTTTATATCAGTCACAAAATTGATTGACTTCAAATAAGGAGACGTCCCTCGATGAATATCTCTTACCTTAGCTCAACGTAAGCTGCATAGCCTGACACAAATTACCCAGCTTACCCCGTACAGTCTTATGTCAGTGTGTGATTACACTGAGCTGGAACTAAGCTAAAATCTGACCTCCTTGATCTTGCCCTCCCTGCGCCGCTTCTCCTCCAGCTCGCGCCGCAGCTGCAGCTCCTCCAGCTGGTCCTTGTAACTGTACGCCTTGCTCTCTCGCTTCAGGTTCATCTCCTTGCTGTCTTCATTGCTGTGAATAAGTAAGAGTTAAAACGACTGCCGTTTAGCACAGTGGCATCATTTATCACAATATAAAACAGTTCTTCTGTTTCTTTTCACGATAGCAAAATGTGACGTCGTGCCTCCCCTGCGTCCCTCTTTCTTGGGGACACTATGGCCTTCTTCTTTAGTCTACGGCAGCGCTCACCAAGCAGTTCGCTATCCTGAGACAACTACTTGCTGGATCTCATGTCAATAGCACCACGCACTCTTTAATATTGTAAAACTAGTACAATAAAGACTGTCGTTATTATGAATTTTTAAATTATTTTTAGTATATCATTCATACAAGAGATGATGTTAAGTGCTTACAACAATTGGGCAACTAAGGACATCCAATCACGGGAAGGAGGGCCTACTTTTCAGAATGTTTTTAATAACTATGACAGACAAAAATTGGAACCTATTATAAAAGAGAAAGTTAAGATTACGAAGGGATCCTTTGACGAAGATTTTTTTAGAGCGTACTGCTAAATGGTGGGAACAATCTTATCAAAGTTACACAAATAATTTAAAAATCTAATTTCAGTTACTTGTTCGAAAAATATAGATAGAATCACCGATGACATGCAAATATTGTTTGAACTCACCCCGGCACAGAACTCTTGTCGTACAGCTCGCCCTCCTGCGTGAGGTACGTGAAGTATTCATCGCGCGTCACCCTCAGCAGCTCGGGGTCGTGAAGAGTGGAGAGCGCGCATTGTATAGCTCCTTCGGCGACAGCGTCGGCGTTCACGTTGACCAGAGTCGCCACTACGTTTGACCACGTCTAGAAGGTACAATGTTAGGTTAGGTCTTTGTTGTGATAAAGATAACGTTGTTATATATATATATATAAATATATTTACGTCTATATATACATATACGTCTATATATATATATATATATTTACGTCTATATCCCATGCGGGGTAGACAGAGCCAATAGTCTTAAAAATACTGATTGGCCAAGTTCAACTGTTTGGCTTAATGGTAGTTGATGGTATCGTTGTTTGTGGGCTGTTTATACCCTGGGAGAATTAAAGTTACGAAATTATAGACGGAAATCGTTACCTAAATTACCCGCTTAAGGTCTTCTTCCTCCTGGCTTTAGTCCCGGTTGCATCTTCACCACTCTAGAGAGGAGTCCGGGGTATGCCTTTGACCATGGGTCCTGGATGGGTGAGTCAGGTTTTTACTCGAAGCGACTCCCGTCTGACCACTGCAACTTTTGCAGGTAAACTTGACTCGTATTGGATCAACCACGGTTACACATCCAGTTGCCTGAATGTGCAGATTTCCTCACAAATTTTCCCTCATCGTACGAGCATCGATAAGTATTCAAACTAATGTACATAACTTTGAAAATAGTCATTGGTAATGGCCGGGGTGGGATTCGAACCTGTGCCTTTTTGTGCCACACGCATTTAAATCGGACACCTTACCGATTCTATGTCTGCTAGTAGGGCGACTAGTTAATTCAACTCCAGCGTGTGATGACATGGCACTTTGATCTACTCGCCTGTCCAGCGCTGCCGCTAGATGGCGCTATTTATAATTCTTACCTCATTAGGTACATATCCATTGATGTACGTGTTCTTCAAGTTGTTGGCGTACATTGCGACCAGTTTCTTCGGGTCAAGTTTGAGATAGCTCACAAATTTGACCCACGCCTTCTTGTTCGCGGCGACCGCCAGCGGGTGGTGGCAGGCCGGCAACGCGTCTATTGCTAGGCTCTGTGCGTCTTCTACCTGGTAATCTGGATAAAGAATGGAATATATTTCAAAATCGGTTTCTTGTATACTTAAAATAAATAATCCCTGAAACTTCCATCGGGCACGTGGTCGAGCCATGAAACTTGTGTGACCAAATCTATGCAAGGCATAGGTATGTTACTTATTTGCTTTAGTGGCCACACGTTTTATCATGACATAATCATTATTATTCCCTTGCCGTGTGGTTTCCGGCACCAATAGAAAAAACTATAGAACTACTAGAGGCCGCCCGCGACTTCGTCCGCATGGAAACCCTATCAATCCCGCGGGAACTCTGAGATAAAAAGTAGCCTATGTGTTATTCTGGGTCTTCAGCTACCTACATACCAAATTTCATGGTAATCGGTTCAGTAGTTTTTGCGTGAAAGAGTAACAAACATCCATACATCCATACAAACTTTCGCCTTTATAATAGTAGTAGGACTATATCTGTTTTTTATGGATGTCGTAAAAGGCGACTATAGGATTGTTAACTTAACTTGGGATTCTACTTTTAGGCGATAGGCTAGAAACCTGTCCTCATCTCAATTCTATCATTGAACCTAACAGCTGAACGTGGCCTGTCAGTGTTTCAAGACTGCTGGCTCTATTTACCCCGCAAGAGACATAGGCGTTAATGAACTAGTCTTTATTATTATGAGAGATAAAGGCTTTAGTTTTCGAAAGTTATTGTAGTAACCAACTAACTCACCTCTATTGGAACACAGCGCTTGAACACAATCCAGTATCATCTTCCCGGTGACCTCCGTCCCCTTCTCTTCAGCAGCCGTCTTCTCCTTCCCGCTGAAGATCTTCCCTTCATCCAGCACTTCATTCAACTTCAGCACTAAATACCTCGCTAATTGAGCTCTATCTGCCTTGGCAAGTAGCGCTTTTGTCTCCTCAATGGCAAAACTTCTGACAGATTTCACCGTTGACAACAACACAAGCACTAACGCTTTGTAAATGGGAGAATTTTTATCACTGGCAACACTTTGGTAGTTTTCCAACACTGATCTGCATAGTAACACCACCTGTATCAGGACTATAAAGGGGTAAATGTTATAGTGCCACTCGCAAACTTCAGCTAACACCAAGGGATGGGGAGGGACTATTTATCAAATTGATAATGTACTCGACAAAATAAAATAAAACATTCATAAGAATTACATGTAATGTGGATTTTGTTTTTTTTTTTATATTATTTAATTTTCGTCGAGTAATCAACTTGAAAAATAGATCTTCAATCAAAGCCAAGGAAATTTAAGCTGTTACAATTATTAGTTGACAAGTTCTACATAACATATTTTATTTTGAGGTTTTATATAAAAATCTAAAGAGATAGTACAACACGTGGTATACACGGACATTTTTTTGTCATGTAAATGTAAAAAAGCAGATTATAAAGCAGGGGGCATGCTTGGTTGTATGACCTACCATGGGAAGGACATACATGATTTAGTTTTACATTAAGGTAAAAATCATCAGAAATTATGTCCATGTCTAAATATGGCATAATAAATGTCCCATTAGGTATATAACTGGTCTGTGACTGTACAGTAATGATAAAAATGAAACAAATCACCTATCCTTCCCATGTCAACGGCCATGAGTTCCGGTTAAATAAACTACAAATATTTCAAAGTCATTCTGTAAAATGTTTACTTTTAAACTTTAGTGATGGTAACAAAAATAACGTGACATATTTCATAGAAATCAGTTATATATTTTCCAAATAAAAAAATATTTATCCATGGCTCTCCCAATTTTTTTATAAACAGACAAACCAAAGATTTACTCATCCGAATAAAAAAAAAATGAATCCAAATCCTAACATCCTTCAAAATATTTGTAGCCCCGTCAACCGGAGCATGCGCACAGTAAACTAAGTTACCTTCGTCCGGCGCGGCCTGCAAGACTCTGTCGTGCAGCAAGACGTGCCGGTCGCCGAGCAGCGCGCCCCACGCGGGGCTGCCGGGCAGGCCGCGGCCGCCGTCCAGCGCCACCAGCGCCGCCATGGCCGCGATACCCTCGCTTACTACCAGGTGCTGGACAGACATTATTACGTTCAGCATGGAGTTTCGTTTAGTTTCTAACTAATGTTATAAATGCGAAAGTCTGTCTGTCTATCTGTTCCGCTTTCACAGCTTTCGAATGAAATTTGGTATGCATATTGCATAGTTACAGGATCTTCTCTAGTAGAGTCTAGTCTAGTTACAGGATCGATTAGAGTTCTAGGATCCTTTTCTTTAATCAACTTCTAAAGTACTAAAATGGGAGGTGTAAGTTTGTATGAAGCAACATAATACGCTGATGGAGTCGCGGGTACACAGCTAGTTAACAATTCTTGATATTATTGTCACAGCAATAGTTATCTCGTATCAACAAAGTTAAATTATTCAATTCTTTTCTATTTTATTGACAGCTTAAATCTATAATTTATTAGGATATCAAATGACAACATACGACTTTCAAAATAGATAAACTATCCGACGTAAAAAATAAGGAAATATATTAGCACTATCTACGACAACTATTGGTTTACATCTATTGTATTCTAGTGCCATCTGTTGGCGAGTAATTTCCTTTCGATGGCGCTAGTTGGATTATTTTGACGTTGATACGAGCAACGTAAACTCTTCTTGTTATCAATGTTGAAGAACCTGTAACGGCTGCTGGGCCGCCCTCTCCACGGCCTTGAGCAGCGGCGGGCGCAGCGCGTCGGCCTGCGGGCCCGCGGCGCGGCACGAGCGCAGCGCCAGCGACACCAGCGACGTGTACGCGATGCGGACCACTTGCGTACTACTTTTGGCTGATAGGTTTTTCTGAAAGCGGATAAAATAGGTTAAGGTAAAAAAATATGTGCCGTGTGGTTCCCGGCACCAATAAAAAAAAAGAATAGGACCACTCCATCTCGTTCCCATGGATGTCGTAAAAGGAGACTAAGGGATAGGCTTATAAACTTGGGATTCTTCTTTTAGGCGATGGGCTAGCAACCTGTCTCAATCCAATCTCAATTCCATCATAAAGCCTAACAGCTGAACGTGGCCTATCAGTCAAGACTGGTGACTCTGTCTACCCCGCTAGGGATATAGACGTGATCATATGTATGTACTAGAGCTACAAGCAGTAGGAGTCACCTGGTACAAGGCGACGAGCGCGGGCGGCAGCGCGCCCCGCAGCCGCGCCAGCCAGCGCTGCAGCGCCAGCAGCGCGCCGCACAGCGTGCGCTCGTGCGACTCGCTGTCCAGCACGCGGCCCGCCAGCTTCACCATCTCCTCGAACAGGGCCGGCCGGGACGACTCGTCCACGCCCAGCTCGCTCAGAGCGCCGATGCCCTGGTAACATTGCATATTCCGTAAAAAAAAATCTGTATTTTAAATTGTTTATATCATCTCGTTTATAATAATAAATAAATAATATGGGTCAAATTACACTGATTGTTTTAGCCTCGAAGTAAGTTCGAGACTTGTGTTCCGAGATGTTAACTCAACTGAGGATTATTGGGGTATGTCGGCTGTTGTGATTTGTCATATTATAAATATTATAGCTGGGGACTTAGCTTATATATTCAATAATTGTGTTGACCAAGGGATATTTCCAAATTTAATGAAGTATAGTAAACTAATTCCATTATTCAAGAAAGGTGAAAAATCAGATCCTGGTAATTATAGACCAATCTCAATTTTACCAATTTTGAGCAAGGTGTTCGAGAGAATCATGCTTAATCAAATGCAGCGTTACTTTAAGTCTAATAAATTATTTCATAGTCAGCAATACGGCTTTACTGAGGGGAAATGTACAACAGATGCAGGTGTGGCTCTTGTCACTCATATTCTCAATGCATGGGAAGACTCACAGGATGCCATCGGAGTGTTTTGCGATCTGACCAAAGCATTTGATTGCGTAGATCATAGAACTCTTCTGCTCAAGCTCACTCATTACGGGTTCGATACTGCTGCCGTTGAACTAATTAAATCATATCTTAGTGATAGATTACAGACGGTAGATTTAAATAACACAAAATCGAAAGGAGCGACGGTAAAAATTGGGGTACCGCAAGGTTCCATTTTGGGACCTTTTCTCTTTCTGATATATATCAACGACCTGCCTTGCATGATTGAGAAACAGACTGGCATCGTGTTGTTGGCAGATGATACGTCACTAATTTTTAAAATGAACCGCCGTAGCGAAATCTGTGATGATGTGAATAGCACTTTAGCCGCCATCTCTAACTGGTTTACAATCAACAACTTACTGTTAAATGCAAATAAGACCCAATGCATTAAGTTTACACTTCCCAATGTGCGGCAGGCAAATGTGGATATTAGTATAAGTAGTAAAAGATTAGATTTTGTTGATAGTACTACTTTCTTAGGAATAACATTAGATTCAAATTTGAAATGGCATGCTCACATTTTAAAACTTTCTAAAAGGCTTAGTTCTGCAGCATACGCTATTCGTCGTATTAGGCATTTGACGGATGTGGCAACTGCTAAGCTAGTATATTTTAGTTATTTTCATAGTTTAATGTCATATGGTCTACTGCTTTGGGGATCAGCAGCAGACATACAAACTATTTTTATTTTACAAAAAAGGGCAATTCGATATATCTACGGTCTTAAACAAAGAGATTCCCTTAGAGATTTTTTCAAAAACCTAAATATTTTAACTTTGCCCTCCCAATACATATTCGATAACATCATGCATGTTAGGAAAAACTTAGACTCTTTCAAAAAAGTAGGTGAATGTACTAGTAGATCACTGCGGAACAATTACAAGTTGTCGATCCCAGCACATCGGCTGGCTAAGGTAGGGAAATCTTTTCTGATTAATTGTATAAGATTTTATAATAAATTACCAAAAAGTGTTCTTGAAATGAATAATAGAAAATTCAAACAGTATATTAAAGTTGAGCTTTGTAGGAAAGCCTATTACAGCACGGATGATTATATTAATGATAAACATGTGTGGCCCGAGCTGGACATAATGGCCTCTTAAATGCTTGTGTATTTTTGACATGATCTTGACATAATTTGTACAGTATGTACATATTTTATTTTATATTTATTTTATTTGACGAAATATTCGTATTGACATAATCAGTTCTACATTCATACATGTTTTTTAATGTAGACAATGTGCATTCGTCCACGATTTAGATTTAAGAGATCTATATTTGTAAATTGACGTCCTATGAAAATGCTGCAGTGTAGTTTGTTCCGCCGCTTCTTCTACACATGCGCTTTGGAAGCGGTAGTAGTTATAATTAGATTTAAGTTATGTGACGTCAATAAGTGATACCTTGTATCCAATTTTGAAAATAAATCTATTCTATTCTATTCTATTCTAACGATACTATATTTTATAATTCATACTTATGTAGATAAACATCCAAGACCCAGGCCAATCAGAAAAAGTTCTTTTCTCATCATGCCCTGGCCGGGATTCGAACCTGGGACCATTGGTGTCACAGACAAGCTGCTGCGCCACACAGGCCGTGTATGTTCACAAGCATTGCATGAGAGTTAAGTATCTATTCCCAAAAGCGTTCCCTGTAAGGCGGTTTACTGACCTGCAGCACGACGATCTTGTCCTCGCTAGAAGTGAGCTTCCCACTGGCGCCGTTGTACTCGGCGAAGGCGTGCGTGAGCAGCGCCCGCGCAACGTCAAGCGCTTTGCAGCGCCGCGCTACACGCTGTAATGCGCGTAATGCTTCTTCGCGCACCCACTCGTTCTTCGAGTGTAAATTGACTGAAATGATGAAGTATTCATATGAGTTCAAATTTGCTCTAGGCTAGAGAATGTGTACACGCACATTTTATGCCGGGTTCCCTATGAAACATCAAAAAAACTTTTAGAATTTTGTTAGGAAACAACAAAACCACTGTCGAGTTCATTTATGTGATTAAATCACATCTCCAAAGCATTAATAAACTCACCTATTAAACTCTTTCCAATATCCACAGCGATGCCATCCAAGTCCACATTTAAATTCTCCACGACCTCTCCGACAGCCTCTATGATGGTCTCGGGGCTCCTGAGCATGGCCTTGTGCAGGGCCGGCAGCAGACTGCCGTCCACTTCAGACTTGTTCAGAAGTTGGAGGAAGGCCGAACAACCCTTGATGTAGTTGGCATTCGGTCGACTCTTCACGCTGATCAAGCTCTTTGTGAAGCTTTCCAGAATTTTCTCCTAATAATACAAATGATGATAAATAATATTAAATAGATTCTAAGATTCTATAAAGGATTCTAGAAATTATTCTCAGTTGATATTTTAGGACATTAGAAATCTATACTAATCTATACTAATACTAGAGGCCGCCCGCGACTTCGTCCGCATGGAAACCCTATCAATCCCGCGGGAACTCTGGGATAAAAAGTAGCCTATGTGTTATTCTGGGTCTTCAGCTACCTACATACCAAATTTCATGGTAATCGGTTCAGTAGTTTTTGCGTGAAAGAGTAACAAACATCCATACATCCATACAAACTTTCGCCTTTATAATAGTAGTAGGATTATAAAGCTGAAGAGGTTGTTTTGTTTGTTTGTTTGTTTAAACGCGCTAATCTCAGAAACTACTGAATCGATTTGAATAATTCTTTCACTGTTAGATAGTCTATTTATCGAGGAAGGTTATAGGCTACATTTTATCCCGGATTTCCTACGGGAAACGTCAACAATGCAGGTGAAAGTTGAATGAGTCGGCCATCTGCGAGCTTTCCACGCGAACGCTGCGCTAACCAACAAAGATATAGTAAAACAATGTACTAAAGATGTGAAGTACTCATTTTTTGCCACAAAAAAGTCCGCGAGAGCATATATCTATCTCTTAAGGTTTACTTACAATAACCACTTTTATATTCATTTTTTAAGATTTATTCCACGCGGAAGAAGTCGCGGGCCCAGCTAGTAATTAGATAAAAGGTGTTCAGCATTGTAAACAAATAAGGTATTTATTTGCAAAATTTCAATTAAGACTAGGATCAAATAAATACTCAGCATGTCTAGCAGGTCCATGTAACCATGCAAATACCTTGTAGGGCTCCATGGCTGGTATTTCGCCAGTGTCGGCGTGGTGCTGGCATATGGCGGACAGCGTGACGCACACGTGCGGGCCGGAGTCCGGGGGCTGCGCCATCAGCACCTCCAGATACTTGCCCAGGTTCTTCGTGCCGAGGGCGCACCACGCTGAGTGGAGCTGGGTGGGGATGATTAAGAATTATATAAATTATACCTGATGTATAATATATATTATACCCGTAGCTTCACCCATGTGAATTTAACGCCATCTCATCACAAAAGAATACTGGTTGGTTGGTCGGTCAGGCAATTGAAAATATTGAAAATGAAAAAATGAAAATATTTTATTTGGAAACAAAAACAAGTACAATTTAAGTAACATAGGATAACGATGACATCTGCAGAAGTTATGAAACTGTGTCGCAGATCTCAACGCCCACCTCCAGAAAACATTTATATAATGTGTTTCCTTAATCAGGTCAGACAGTAGTTGCTTTGTACAAGAACCTGACTTACCCAATCCAGGATCACAGTTTAAACGAAGAAATAATTAACAAATACATTCTTCATTATATGAATAAAACAATATTTTAACCTTTACAGGGTATAGGAATTATTTACTTTATACCGAATGTCCATCATCATCATTTCTAATCTTAACCTCTAAGTCACAGACAGATTAAATAAAGAACAAATAGGGATTTACAGTTTTCATGTAATTATATATACAGTGTAAACTCCATGTAACGTCACTCGATTTAACGACAAACTCTCTAAAGCGTCGAAATTAATTGGCTTGCGTTTAGCTTGTATTCCATACAATGAGACACTCTACATAGCGTTACACCCACTCTATATAACAACACAATTGAGTAATAAAAAGTACTTTTAAGTTGCTAAAATTAGTAAAAACTATGCACCTGTGTACGTTTTTTTGTCGCTTTTTGTCGACCTAGCCTAACAACTCGATTGTCCGCATCATTCATACGGAGGAGCTTTTTAAAAACTTCGTTCTTTTGTTTACAAATTGGGATTGCTTGCACATGTAGACCATGACTCTCCATCTCTTTCCCATGGATGTCGTAAAAGGCGACTAAGGGATAGGCTTATAAACTTAGGATTCCTCTTTTAGGCGATGGGCTAGCAACCTGTCACTATTTGAATCTCGGTTCTATCTTTAAGCCAAATAGCTGAACGTGGCCATTCAGTCTTTTCAAGACTGTTGGCTCTGTCTACCCCGCAAGGGATATAGACGTGATCATATGTATGTATGTATGTAGACCATGACTAATAAGTAGGAGTCATGGATTACAACGTTATCATATTCTTAGTTGCTCACAAACTTTAAAACTGTAAACATGGCTAGTAAAAGAAAATCGATTCTTTTTATGCACATAACTACTAACACTAGACTGAAATAAACTTTTTATTTTTCTAATTCAGATTTTTTTTCCTCTCCATTTAACGACCACTCTCTATAACGCCATAAAATGCTCAGTCCCTTCAGTGTCGTTATATAGAGTTTACACTGTATACATATATATATATATATATATATATATAGGGGTAGGGGTAACTCCTCGGACAAAAGTATTTTCAAATTACCATAGAGAAAGCCTTGTCATTTTGTCTTTTGTTGCCGAAAGCTACAACAACAGCTAGAAAGTTGGCCTGGGACACCACCAGGGTGTTGTGGTCGTAGAGTGTGAAGTCGGGAGACTTTGCAATGGCCTTCATTATCACCGTGGTCCAGCGCAGCGCGTACAGACCACTCTGACATGTGCTTTTTCTGCAAACAAAATGCATCTTCAAAACTTTCTGTTGTTCTCTATGGTACAATTTTTTTTACACTTCTTTTACATCTTGATACATACTTAATATGAAATTGTACACATTTGGTAAATTTTAAAATTGATTCATGTTAAAAAATAGCAAATGAAATACCTTCTTGTTGTTACCTTTTCGCACTATCACTAACTAAAAAAATTAATAACAGATGGCATTTTGATCTATATTTTATCTTAGAAAAATATTTATCAACAAGACATAATATCAAGATATATTACCCTTATTTCTGTACTAAAAAGAAATGTACTATACATATATAGATAGATTAATTAATGTATTTGTATGTACCTACTGCCATTTTTGTTTTAAAAATGTTATGTTGTGTAAATGGGATTTAATTCTCTACTTGAGCAGCTTAACGCGTTATCAAATTGTTTGCCATTTCTCTCATTTTTACTAAGTCTGTTCTGAGATTAATCATTTATTATTTTTCAATTTAATGACTTTGCCACATATAAGTTTTTTTATTAGAAGTAAAAAGCTATAATGGGTGCAATAAATGACAAAAATTATGAATATTAAGTATATTTAATAATAGGAAACCAAGAACAGCTAGATTAAAATCTATGTATCTCTATGATCTTATAAAATAAATCTAGCAATCCACCATAGCATTAGTCGAGAATAAACTCACGATGTGGCTGTATTGCGCAGCTGCTCTGACAGGTCTAGCAGTAACGGGAGCAAGTTCCTCATGGTCCACTCTCGGCGGTAGGACACCAAATAATGCAGCAGGCCATTTATGTATGATTGTGAGGTGCAGTCCCTGTATCGGTGTAGCGTAGTGGCAATAAGCCTGCACGCAAACCGCACAGCTGGCTCTGTGGCACCTGTCAAAAATATTTTTATGAAGTATTTAATCTTTTTATTTCAACTTTATGCACGTAAAATGTTCAACAAGTGGACTTAACGGCACAAGGCATTATCTGCCATATAATTGGTTTCCAAATGTTATTATTTATTTGAATTTTAATTCATCATTATGGGACATTTCAATATCAATTAATAATTGGTCATAACTCTTGTTTCATGACATTGGTTGATGTCAAATTACTTAAAACTAAGTTTACTGCAGCTTCCAAACCATAAGGGCAGATGAAGAGGTAACATACTGCACTGCAGCATTTGCTTCAAATAGTTTAAGAATAACAAAATGAACAAAAACATTTACTAAATTAATGAAAAAAAATCATATATCCCGAGAAAGTGCAACTGGGTGTTCTGGGAATTGGCTGGGCAATGGATCAATACAGCTAGGTCAACACACTCGATTGACATCAGAAACAACTATGAATTACTATCTATAGTAAAAATATTTTTTTCAAAAGTTGAATAGAGACATGCTCTTTTTCTACAAACCTGGAGCTGATACAACATCCTGAATTTCTTTTACGACTGCACGTCTTCCTTTTAAACTAGCGGTCTGGATTTTAAACGGAATATCTTTCAATTTCTTCAAAACCTGTTGGATTTAATATTGGTTACTAAAATGTGTACAAAATGCGTTAAGTTTTAGTTAGGAAGGAATTCAAATTACCTCGGAATCTGCCATATTACACACATTCAAAAGAAATTTTATCCGAAAGCACACGTCTTTACAGCAGGAATTCTGAAGAATTGCAAATGCCAGATAAAAAGATGAAACTGTCAAAGTTGTCACTACAATAAAGTTGCCAGATATTAAAATATTGATTTTATCATACAGTTGAGTATAGGCGCCTATTTGTTCGAACTTCACATTAATCATGGTCTGATCCAACTTGGTCTGCTGCTAAGTTCTGTTGTGTGCTGTTTGTCCATTCCATAGACAAATTCATCATTAAAATGTCAATAAAAAGAAAAAGTAAAATGTCAAAAAAGTAGGTGTACAATCATGTAAACGACTTGATAATTTATAAATGTTCCTTATTTTTATGCAATAAAATGGAGATAAGAGAAAAGGAATTATGCAAATTGAAAGATTTCACACAAAGTGTAGAGGCAGAAGTAACTATGTTGCTGCAAAGTCTGCAGTGGGACAGAAAATTGATTTTGGAGGTAATGATGATACACTAATAAAATTTAAATATTTATTTTTTAATAAGACCTAATATTTATTAACTGGAGTACACCCGCTGCTCTGCTAGATTCAAAAAGTCAAACCCCGTCTATTTCCGTTGCGATCGCAATTTCGAGAAACTCAGTGCAGTACACCCCTAGACAACAAATTTTGCCATGGCAAATTACAAATCTCTAGATCCAGCTGTTTGTGCTGTTGATATGTCAGTCAGTAGATTAGCATCTTGTTTTATATATGTATAAAGATATAAGATTCCTGCATTTCAGGGAAACTCTACGGCACCCTGCCAATATGATGCTAACCATAGAATGCCAAAAGATAAACTGGAAACACATGAAACGCACTGTGCTCTACGTAACCTAGGTTATGGAGAAAATGATGAATTACTGCCAGACCCACCTGACAACGAGGCCCACACTTTAGTGAAACTAAGTAATATTTCATGGAATCAAATATTGAATTTGTATTATAATTTTTAATGTTAAATTAATAAATTTCATATAATTTTTGTAGGTAATACTGAAATACAGCAAATAATCAATGAAGCTTCTAAAGGAGACCCACTTTTCAAAAAAGGTATAACACAAAAGTTTTGAATCTTTTATATCCTCAAGTTAACATTATGATGGCCTGTATGTTTAGTTAATATATTTTTGTTTTCCAGTAATGAAATGTACCATTTTTATCATGATTGGCTTGGACTAAATGTATCCTTTACAAGATTGTATAAATAAAAAATTGACCATCTGCAACATCAATAAAAACAAGTTAATGATTTGAAAAAAATTGCATAAATTGGTAACTAGTGATAACATATCAAATGTTAGTTTTAATGTGTTAATTACAATAATTTCACATTATTACAAACGAAGGGAATAGGCTTACAAACTTGAGATTCTTTTTTTAGGCGATGGGCTAGCAACCTGTCATTATTTGAATCTCAATCCTATCATTAAGCCAAATGGCTGAACATGGCCATTCAGTCTTTTCAAGACTGTTGGCTCTGTCTACCCTGCAAGGTAAATGGACGTGACCATATGTATGTATGTATGTACAAACATATTCTTTTAAACAAGCATAAAGGAAAATTCAAGTAAATGCTTTCTATTTCGAAAACTTGTATATTAACTTATTTTTTGTCACGGCAAATGTCCTTAACTAAGGAGTAGGTGGTGTGAGTCACCAGCCGCTGTCCTTGTCACGGCTGCAACTGGTGTACACAGCAGACGAGAGGCGGGCCCTGCATGATGCCGTGGTCGCCGCAGTGCCATCCTGCCATGATCTGGGTGACTTGGCTTTGGCTAGGTGCGTATATGCATGTATGTAGATATTTCATAACTTAAACAAATTCTCAATTTTTTGATATGAGCTCGCATGATTGTGGATGAAGCGAAAGAAGTATGCAGGTTGACTTAGCAAATATACAAAGGAAGTGTGAAAGGGACTGTTGGAGTGGGGTTGATGGTGGAGGGATGGTTGGATGGTGGATAAAGCAAAAGAAGTGTGCAGGGATCGTGGTAAGTGGAAAGATGTGATCTCTGCCTACCCTCCGGGAAAGAGGTGTGATTTGTGTAATATTTTTATAAGCAGACAACAGACAAATAAAGTTGTGTTCATAATCTTTGTCACAAATTAAATTATACCATACTGGTCAAGGAGTAGTATGGTTGTAGTAATTATTTATTTAATTAGGATAATAAGTTGTTCGT
The DNA here is from genome assembly GCF_032362555.1 of Amyelois transitella. NCBI lineage: Eukaryota > Metazoa > Arthropoda > Insecta > Lepidoptera > Pyralidae > Amyelois > Amyelois transitella. Next base: position 12,715,658 of record NC_083508.1, on the reverse strand, counting down.
GACTTAATATGATTTTTGAATTTCGGAATTAGCACTTCTAAAGGCGCGGAGCCTGGTAGCGCAGTTAAGTCCCGCGTGGAGATTCTGGCCGAGCTGCGGGACATGAAGCGCAGGCGCACCAAGTACCGCGTCGCCGCGAAGACCAGAAACTACTCCGATGTTCTCCGGGACGTCATCAAAACACAGGTTTTTATTTTGATACTAGCATCTCTTAGAGTATGAAGCAAGACCTTCATGTAAATGAAAATCTCAGCCTGAAAATAAGCTAAACAATAAGAAAGAAGAAACTACATTGGTAAAAGTTAACTAATATTAAATTTTAATGACTGAATGATTGTTTTCAAACAAGAGCTTAGGTGCCCTTTGAATAAATATATCAGTATAATACTTAGAGTCACGTTTATGTAGATCTGTTTTTGATGTATTTTGCTTTATTAATTTAAAAATATGTTAATTAATCAAAGCCCTACCTTACAGATGGAATCATACACCGAAGCCATTTCAAGTACTTCTACTAAAGATATAGTAAATGCAAAGTATAGTCAAAATGTTGATTCTGACCATGAGAGAAATAATTATAGAAGTTCTTCAAAGTGTATGAAATTTGATGGTGTCAGAATAAGTGATGGCAAATCTGAGAATTCAGATGTTGACAAAAGACTTGAAGACAGAAGATACAGATATAACGGCAGAAAGGAATCATCCAGCAGATATGAAAATCGGCACGAAAGAGCAAATAGCAGTAATAGACATGAAAGTAATAGACAGATCTGTAGAGATGAACCAAGTGAAAGATATACAAGCAGAAGTAAACATGGAAACAGCTTTGAAAAAAGGAGACATGATAATGAAGGCAACGCTAGAAATGAAGAAAAACATGCTCATATATCTAACGAAAGAAATGATGATTTCGATAAATTAGACAAACCAAAGTCGCACGATTATGGCCATGATAGATATAAATATGATCATTATAAGAAGGATAAGGTAAAAGTGGAACCAAGAAAACGAAGTAGGAAATCAATGTCTAGAAGCGATTTCAAAAGGCACCGCAACAGTAGATCCAAATCTCGGGAAAGTCGAAAAAGGAAACGTGGAGACAAAGATAATAAAAGATATGGCTGTGAAAAGAGCGATGTACAACATAAGCGGTATTATGACTTTTAAAAGGCGGGTTGCTAAGATTTTAGACCCGGTGCTGAGTAGTAGTTTGGTGTTACTATGAGACAATGTTTGGATGATATTAATAAATAAATAATGTTTTGTAATTAATCATTGTTTTTTGTTATTTATTTACCACCTAAAAATATTGCAAATTTTGAACAAAATGAAATGTTTACAAAATAATAATGTTAATGAACTCTAGAATTTTTATTCAGCAACATTAAAATCTCATATAGATCATATTTTAAATTTACTTGGGCAGCCAAATTGAACGTTAAGGAATCATGCCCCGAGACGGTGCGCGCTCACCATGAAGATATACCTAACATTAAGGCGACCACGATACGTGCTTGTGGGTTTTTGATGCTCAGAATGAAAGTTTAGCTTACGTTATTGTTTATGATTTCATAAGTCTCTCTAATTTCTTCCCTCACTTTGATAACGGAATAAACTTGTAGAGTAGCCTATACTCAGAAGTAAAATAGGTATAATGTGCGACTCTCATTATCATTAGGTGTCGTATTAAAGAATTTGTCTCGTACCATACCCTGATATTGACATTCGACTCATTTCATTGGTAGGTACCATGGAATAGCGAGTACGAGAACACTAATTAAGATGTATGTGTAACGGGTAAGGGTTTGGTGCCGGCTACGATAAGACAGACTGAGAATGTCGTGATCAACTTTCCCAAGCATTCAAATCAGTGTTCAATCAGTCAAGTTTTTGTCAGTCTGTCTGTGAATGGAGTCGCTCGCATGTCTGAACACACTTGCCTACCTAACGATTGCGTTTAGCATGCATTTATAGTCAGAAAAAATAAATCGCGACTTGATAGTGGTTTTCTCGAAAGACTAACATGGGTTTTGTGGTAATGGCGGGAAAAGAATTCTTTATTATCCATGGCACAATTGGTTATAGGTAAAAATATTTATCGTTCTTGGAAAATGTTGTGCCCTTATTTCTTCATTACTATTGAAGAAAAATAGTGATCTTATACAGAATATCAAACTAAACTTAAAAATATTATTATTCATCATAAGACGTAGTTATTTTATTTTATCTCGGCATATTTCGTTTGAACAACTATAAACAGTTATAGGTAAATTGCCGAAAACCTTGACCCCCATATGGTTTTGAATTGTATGAACGGGCGGTCATATTTATTATGGTTTAGTACTATAGTTGGATTTGAACAATTTTCAACTTTCAAGGAAATATACATTTTATTAAATTTACGACATCCTAGGGAAAAAGTGAAGAAGTGGTCCTATTTCATAGCACCGGGATCACGTCAGATGTGATAATATTTTTACACGGTTAGTAAGTAATCAAAAGTTCTACTCCACCTTATCGTTTTATATTTTTACTTTTGAGTCTATTAGAAAGTTAATAACTAATTAATGTAGATACTGCTATCAAAATAAGAAGCAAACATGAGTTAGACAAATATGAATGCAATTAAAATGATGCTGAAGTAGAAATCTAGGCAGCCTCGCCTTGCAATGAGAGTGTGACGGTCCGCGCACGGCACGGTGTTGCGTCGCAGGAGAGATTATGTGCAGAGACTACGGTGTCTTGTTTAGCAAACAAGAAATAAAGCTTGGGGGTAAGCCATGAGATATGGACGATTATTCCTTGGGTCGATTTATATTGCTATGACTTATTCTTTACATGCTCCAGACGGTCTTCTATCAGAACATGTCCATAGATCATGAGTAAAGCTGTGCTGACTCTAAAACATTTTGAGTTTTCAGAGTGATCACGATCGTTCTGTCAAGATAACATGCCATAGAGGAGTTGTCGAATCTTAAGTATTGCAGTGCAACAGCCACACCAACGTTCTTTCTCCTTTGAAGCTGTGATTAGTTCAGATAAGCGTATCTATTCATTAAACTGTTGCTCGTGTTCATTTATAATTTTTATCGGAGGAATTCATCGCCTCTTGTTATCCTAACGAAGTTTCCTCTTATTGCTTACAAAACCGATGGATAAACAACAGTTAAGCTGTACATTATTTTTTTAATAATTCGTAATTTTTGAAAAAAGTATTTGTAATACCTACGTCGTAGCTGGTTAAAGTGAATTAGAAAATGCTATAGCTAGTCTATTGGATTATTTATTTTTTGATGTGCCTACGTTGGGATCTAAACAATAATTATTAATTAAAATAAAAAATAAACAATTTGAATATCAGAATTCTGGTAAGTTTCAACATAACAATAACCAAAGGTTTTACTAAACAGGTTTCCCACCAGTAGTAGTCTCCTCTGCAGACCGCATGGCTCGTGCCAGTTTCTATCTAATGATGGAGATTTGCTCATTATAAACGGTAGCAATTAGCCCGTAATTATGTGATAGCTATGTGTGCTATAGATACTTACATGAAATTATTTGGGCTCTAATAAGCTTCGGATGAGGACAGTCTTGTCTGTGGTCATGACTAACTAGGTATAGGTAACACTTATAATTTTTTTTACAATTATTTTGGAAAAAAAATACTTTGTGGTATAGTCCAACATAGGTAACACAGATTTTGTGTGTGACCCATTATAACATTTATCGAATAATGGTATAGGTGTGATCGAGGATGAAGCGAAAGAAGTAAGAGTATGAAGGGATCGTGACATGAGGACAGATGTAGTCTCCGCCTATCACTTCGGGAAAGACGTTTGATTTTATGTATGTATGTACCTACGTAGATACTCGTATGTTAATTAAGAGTATTAATTAAGTGGTGGTATACCGTGGTGGGATTTGCACTAGGTACTCCTATCGAACAGTGGATAAATATACGCTTATAATATTATCCGAAAGTAACATAGTTTGCGTAGGCACGCCAATGAATGTGAATCACCTCTCGCCCCGGTTCGCTACTCCTAATTTCATGGCCGGTGCCTTCGTGTTTTTATACAACCTGTGCACATAAAGGTAGGCAATTTGCCAATGATTCATAAAGTACAGAACGTGACGGGTAACTTTATAGCAGAGATTCGGAAATCTGTTCAATAAGATAATGAGTATTCTGCTCTGCGTGAAATTAGGGTGTCATTTTTATACCATACCATACGACAATTATTAAGCGATATAATAATATCCTATAATAATGAATAAAAAATTTTGAATTTTTGAATTTTATGCAGTCGCCAGGAATGGAGAGTTTTGCAAACCTGTTCGTATGTAGTATTTTAAATGGATTTGGTAGATAGGTTAAGCTTTTTTAAGTTACCTCTAGGTATATTGGTAAAGGATATCACTGTATTTGAATTAATTAGTCCATGCTCTCAGTGGGGTGAATTTCTGAATTTACGTTTAGCCCACTATTTTTTGTATTTGTTTATTATTTTGCTCATAAAGATTATTTATTAATCAGTGAGTTCTTGGCTCCATTCCTTCTGGCCACCATTGTGTCTATTCGCAAACCTTCCCGCGGATTCTAATGGAACTTTCTTCATCTCCCTGGCGCTAAGATAATAGAACTTTATGAGAGTTAATACTTACAATATGGCGTAAAAAGTCTCGTATCACTGAAGGGCGCAAAAAGCCGGCATCCAAGGCAGTTGGAACAAAAAGAGTGCGGACCGGCTTACGGTCACGGGTCACGCCTGCGGTCCAGGGGCCAGGAGACATGAAATATCTAGTTTGGAGTACGGATTTTTAATCTATCGGCTTTGCTCTCCATTTAAATGTCTTATAAACATTATCATTATTTTTGGCGTCTACCTGTATATCTGCTTACTAGCTGTTTTAAATTCACAAAAAAAAAAAAGAAAAATTTCGTGCGGATAAACTAGTCACCAATTATCAATGAGTTTGTTTTCAATACATAAGCTGTTGTAATTTATTTAACCTATGCCATTATAAAAGTGAATTAAAAAATGCTCCTTGTCCCTTGAACTACATGTGGAGGGCTCCCTACAAAAATATCAGCGGTCGCGGGGCCGCTGGCGGCTCCGCGGGGCTCCTCTGAAGACTCCAAAGTTTGTAGTATACTCGCGGACTCGACAGACGGCGCATGTCTGCGCCATCTTTCTCAACTTATTTCGCGATTCGCGCCAACTTATTTGACAGTTATCATTAATATAACATTTTTTTTTTAATTCTTGTACTTGGGACGTGTTGTGTTGTGTTTTAGCTAGTGAATATGTGAATATATGTGTTTCTTAATTTGAAAAAAATAACAAGCCAAAGGATTGTTTTGTCTATTTTTGTAAGTATTTAATAGCGCATTTTTACAATTATATTCGAATCTTATAAAATATATGTACCTATTTATTTTGCCATATTTTATTCGATATTCTTCTTCATAGGTGTTTTTAGTCGAATATAAATGGTATGGTACTTGTGTATCTTTTTTTTTAAACTCTGAGCTGGCATATTTTGATGAAAGTATGTTATGATAAGACAGGTTTGAGAAGTAAAATTATTTCTTAACATTATATTACATGTTATTCTTGTTCTTCCGAGGTCTTTAATCTCATATGCGCCACCTTTCGCGGCCTTTTTGGCGTAAATTCTGTGTGAATTATTACAAAAAATTGAAAGAAAAAATTGTAGAGAAATTAAATAGAAAAATAAACTATGAAATTTGTAACAACGGATAACACTGACCTAGCAAAAGTCGTTCACTGACACTAATACCCAGGTACAGTTCTATGTTGGAGTACTGAAAATTACAGTACCTAGGTATACCTGACGGGCTATACCTAATAAAGCCTGGATATGGACCATTCAAATTCTTTTATGGCAGCCCGACGAAAATGGCATATTATTTATTTCTCAACCATAGAGAACAGGAGATCATTAATTCCTTGTGAGAAAATGCCTCGTTGTGTTGTTTGTGTTGGCCGGCGTGACTTCGCAACAAGATCCGCCAGATACCGCGGACGACGGCTCGGTTCAATCCCGCGGGCTAAAATTGTTACTGGCGCTGAATGCCCGGCGAACAATGAGGGAAAAGGAAATTCTGAATCTGAAGCCTATTACGAAGGTCTGTGTGGTGAAGTGATGGATAGACCGATTTTATCACGTCATGGAAGAATTTGTATTGGTGGCTAGCAAGAATGATGGAAAAGATATTGTATAATAGGTGTCTAAGTTATAAATTGAGATTGGTAATTCAACAAAATTGGACTTAAAAATGTTTTCAGATTATTTATTGCTAAATAAACATATAAAAATAGAGCTAGCCCCGAAGTTAGAACAAAATTTATGCTGTAATGTGTTGTATTACTCAACGATACTATTTTTATTTATAAGCTTAAATAGATAAAAACAACCAAGATTCAGGTCAATCAGAAAAAGTTCGATTTCCATCATGACCTGATCTGGGATCGAAACCCGGAACTTTTTGGTTCAGAAACTAAAATCCGTCAACTGCTCCAAACAAGTAATAATTATATATATTAAGCCATCACTAGTTGCTGCGATTATGTACTTAGACCACGAAGACACTAAATTTTTCAAAATTAAAAATTTGTGGAATCTTGACCGATTTTTGCCTTTATGTACACAAGACATAAAAAATTTTTTTTTTAATTATTATAAGTTCAGCTACTCAATAATTTATTAGGGATACATTCTTCTTGTTGCTAATCTACCTAAAAATATCAGCTAAATTGATAATGGAATGGTATTCCTTCTCTTTAGTAAACCATATCAATATCTTAAAGCTACTTACATATTTATATTTTGAAGACCTTTTATAAAATGAGCGTTTATCAAGCGGAAATGTATTCAAATGGCCAGGTGAAAGTTTAAGAAATCACGTCCAGTTGTGTGGGATCTCACTGGAAAGGTGCATCGTTTCACGTTTATTATTCCCTGAGAGTGTATCATCACTAATTCCCGATTTCCTCAGCTATTGGGGACAAAGTTCCGGGTTTAATAGAGACAGCATGTAAGTATGTGAAAATATAAAGAAATGTATTATCGGTCGACTATACAAATAAATCCGCTTAAAAATTCATCATTTTACATTTTATTGAGCCTTATTAATGAAGTGCCGAGTGAGTGCCGTGTGGTTCCCGGCACCAATACAAAAAAGAATAGGATCACTCTATCTCTTTTCCATGGATGTCGTAAAAGGCGACTAAGGGATAGGTTTCCAAACTTGGGATTCTTTATTAGGCGATGGGCTAGCAACCTGTCACTATTTGAATCTCAATTCTACTTATCATTAAGCCAAATAGCTGAACGTGGCCATTCAGTCTTTTCAAGACTGTTGGCTCTGTCTACCCTGCAAGGGATATAGACGTGACCATATGTATGTATGATTAATGAATGTTCAAAGTAAAATGTTTTGGGAGAATGTGTTTTTTTATTATAGTCTTTATCGTGGCGTCAACCCCTTCATACAAATCTACGCAAATCTTTGATAGTTGACGCCTTATTCTTCGATCTAGTACTGCCATACAAATCCATTTAGGTTCGTTAATGGATTTGTATGGCTTAAAAGGGGCTGGTTACACCGTTAAGGAGAGGCACCCGGGGGTGCGCCTTTGACCATTCAAATTCATTTATTCTATTAAAATATGTGAATTCAGGGATAGTCAGTAAATATATCTTTGTATGTTATGATTACATTATGAATCGATTTTATTTGCTTTTACTAAACTAAAAGCGATGAGACAAACCGTGAAGGACACAAAAAGCATCACCGCCGGCGTCGTTGATCTTCCATCGTGAAAGCCGGCGCGCGCGCAGTTTTTCTGTTCGTCTTCCTGCTTGTCAAGAGCTCAGCTGAAAGTCGATGACGTTATGCATTCATGATTTCAATAATTGCACCGTGACAATGACTTATTGATTGATTTGTTGTGCTGTGAATAACTTTAGTAAAGTTTTAAAGACGGCTGATTGCCTTACATTAATCTGTAATTTTACCTTTACTTCATCCACAGGAACGGACGGAGTGTTCCCATATGTATAATATTTGTATAACAGTCTCGTAAAATTCTCGTTTGGAGAAATATTCTTTTAAGCATAAAAAATGAGTTTCTTACAACCGGTAATTTCGGCTGGACGTTGTCTGTCAGAAAATCACGCAATAAGTTTTAGACAAGTTAAGAATGAACCAGAGTTTATTTGATCGAAGAATAGAATCACTCTACCTCTTACCCATAGATGTCGTAAAATACGACTAAGGGATAGGCTTACAAACTTGTGATTCTTTTTTAGGCGATGGGCTAGCAATCTGTCACTATTTGAATCTCAATTCTGCCAAACAGTTGAACGTGGCCTATCAGTCATTTTTAGACTGTTGGCTCTGTCTACCCCGCAAGGGATATAGACGTGACTATATGTATGTATGTATTTGATCTTCACTGAACTGCATTGAGCAGGCTCTGAGTCTGCATCCAAACAATGCTCTTATTGCATTGCAATAATTGCAGCAGATAACTTTCCCCGATTGTTTTAGTTCGTTAAGCTCGCCGCGAATCGTAAACTTTTAATTGCGGCCATAACTTGTGTGTTTTTAAGGCTTTGGTGCGTGATAACAAGTCTAGGCTTGTTGCATAAACTATAGAGAGTACAGAATGTAATGGTTCTGGCAGAATCATCAGCGTAGCAGTCTCTACACCTGCGACATTATGCTGAGTCGGGACCTTTTTACTGTCCATTTTTTTTCGTGGTACATACATACACATTGCACATTCACCTTTGTTATTACTGTTAAATAAGTATGTATGTTATCAATAAATGTATGATTGTATTTAAATAATGCTCTTGTTTCTCTAATTTCTTTTGCAACTCGACATGAAGAACTGATGTCACAATGCTCTATTAGAAAGGTTAAACATGCTGTTGGGTCTTTCAAAGTGTTATTTATTTACAACTTTAATGCACAATGAAAATGTACAAAGGGCGGACTTAATGCAGTTCTATCATTCTCTACCAGTCTACAAGCTGACCAAACAGAAATACTTTAAGTTGGTGGTGTGATACGGAGTTAGCGAGTGACACTAGCTGATAGTGTCATTCATATCTTCACCATTGTATATCGGGAGGATTAATTTTTTGTTTGTTCTAAAAAAATTTTAACAGACCCATTGTAAAATTTTTGAAGAACTATTACGTGTTTCCAAACCCAATTTAGAGTGGAGCATAACTAGATCGGATTAAAAAAGAAAACTGTAAAAATCCATAACAATTTTTTTCGAGAAGTTACAGTCCATTTCAGTAATTTCCTCGACGGAGTGACCTTTTTTTTCGCCCACTCTATGAAATGATCGATTGTTTAATTGAAAAATTATTTCTTATTACAATTTAAGTTTGCTACTAGGAAAAATCTTTTTAGACCGGAACGAGTAGTTTAAACATCAGGTCTTAAAACTGAAGATGCCGAAGAACGAACGCGCCGAAGAAATAACTATTAGAAAGTGGACGTGTCCCGAAGCATAAGAGAGGCGAAATAAAATACAAATACTTTATTTGCTATAAATGCGGTACAATTCTAGGTGTTACAAAGCATACCTATACATTTCGCGCATTTGACCAGTCATCATGCAAGTGATCAAAAAAAAAATGTAACAAAACACTAATCTGACGATTCTTCTGTAGTTTTTTTACTTTACACATTCGTATTTATATGCGATCGTCGACAGTGCGGGCACAAAACATGACAATCGACGCATGACACTGATAATTACAGCGTTAAGTACCTCGTGAGTACTCGTAATTGTCTGTCAATTATTTTCATACATGATAGAATTTTATGAATGCCGCATGTTATATTATGCTTTGAAAGGATGGGTGTTAAACAACTTTCTAAAGAAAAGCAATGGAGAAGGTTTTATCTGTTTTGTTTTAAACCATTCTCTTTCATTCGATGTTCTTCAATGTCCATATTGGGTAGGTATCATCACATTGTTATTGACATAATCATTGGTTCGTATACTGCTTTATAATTATGTGAATAATAGTGCTAAATGATGATTATACAAAAAAAACATTATGCGAAACGATGATAAGGCCTTAAAAAATATGAGACCCAATGTGGTGGCCATTCTGGTGTGGTAGCGAATAAAAAATGTAACGTGTGCCAGTGTTGCCAGCTGTCAGTTAACGGATTGTAAACCTACCTTGTCACAGACATACAAACATACAATCACACCTTTATCACTTACGGGGTAGACAGGTCCAATAGCCTCGCCAATTATTTTCATACATTCATGTTATGTGCTAGCAACTATGTTATTAACAATTCGGTCTTGTGACTGGAGGATCTGTCTACTCCGTAAGGACTAAAGGCATCGTATATGATGAAAACTTCAAATATAAGACTAATTTGAAAGCAGCATATAGTATTTAATCATAAAACGTGTTATCTAGTTTAAAAGTAATCGTAGATTCACGTCGTGCACACAGGCGCGTTGATATCTTTTGTTTTAACGATAACCTTCTACGAATTTTGATTTAGCTATATCGAATGTTAATATTTTTTATCATATATACCATACTTTTTTTTCTCTGAAAAGAAAAGCTAATAATTATGAGCTCTTATGTTGACTTGAGCACTTAACAACTTGTATTTTTAACAAAAGATTAAATATTTGCATTCATAAAAATATTGGTCTTTGGTAAACATGTTAAGAGAATGAAGCGTAAACGCACGTTATGCAAACTGCGTGAGAGCTGCAAATATTAACGTATTTTTTTACCATGATTATTTTACTCCGTCTTTCTCCCAAACGAGGAAGACAGAGTCAATAGTCTCAATAAAAATTTAACGTTCATCTGGATGGGTCGGATTGGACACTCAGATAGTGACAAGTTGCTAGTGCATCGCGTAAAAGAAGGATCCCAAGCTTATAAGCCTTTACTTTGATTGCCTTGTACACTCTGTATGGGTCTTCAGCTGGCATAAACTACTTATAACTCTTGCGTTTTTAGATAATTGCGGACTTATCCAGATTTCAAGATTTTTTCCAGTCAACCAAATTGATAAAAGTATTCCTATCCCAAATAAAAAAGCAGCAATGAGCTAGCAATTTTTCACTTTTTGAATCTTAATTCCATCATAAAGTCATACAGCTGAACGTGGCCTTTCAGTCTTTAAGACTGTTAGCTCTGTCTATCCCGCAAGGGATATAGATGTGATTATATGTATGAAAAATATTCAAAGGAGAAGAAGACGGTTTATAAAATAAAATCAATCCTAGTTACCAAATTATAAGAAATTTTATAATCTTTACCTGTTGTATCCTTTACTTACCCCGGCCCCACTTCACTCATTCCTCTATCCGTTAATTAACTGCATCCCGCGGGTTACAATCAAATAACCTTCTCCCCCCCCCCCCTCCCGTGCTCTTCACCCCCCGCTGGGTGCACCGGTATTTGAAGCCCCTTTTTAGAAGCGTATTTACATGATAACGCTGACCTATTTTCAGTTCATTATCTGATATAAAATTGAGGTTTTTAAAACAAAAACGTTTTATGGCTGTTGGCCCAAATTTTGAAATGATTACCAGAAATATTAATATTAACTAAAACTTCGCATATTCTTACTAGAACTGTGAACTTTACTTAAATATTTTGCTCATAAATTCTATATTTTTTTAATTATAATTACTAGTTTATGTGAAATTTTATGTACGCTTGAGCGTTTATATCAGCCTAGCATCGCACGCGCGACGCCGTTTTCATCGCGCGAAAAGCTGCCGCTGTCCCGTTTCAGTCATAGTAAAACGCGAAGAAGCGATAGTTTCTCGCGCGTGCCTTATTACGGGGCAGGACAGGTTTATTCCGCTTTACTAAAGGGGCCCTTGATTTATTGTTGATGCGGCGGGGCGGGTTCCCGTAGGGTTAGGGCTCTCCTGCTGCATCTGACGCTTCCGGCCTTCCGCGCAACAGTTGTTACACGCCCTTTTTTAAATCATGACCCATTTTTTACTACCAAAGATAATTAGAAGAATATGGAATTAGTCAATAAAAAATGCCGTGTAGTTCCCGACGGTCCTAGTTCTTCAGAATACGACTACCGCTCCATATGTTTCCAATGGATGTCGTAAAAGGCGACTTAGGGAATAAACTTGTGATTCTTCTTGTAGGCGATGTACTATCAACCTGTCACTAACAACGAGCCCAAAATAATTATGTTTCTTGGATTGGCATATACTTATTGCATATATTTAGATAGAAAGACTATATATTGAAGAAAGACAATATAGGAAAATAAAACAGAATGGGTAGATATTTAAATAGAATGAGCCGATGGCCATTGAGATAGCAGGTTCGGGCTTCATTTACCGGACAATACGCAATTATTGCGTTTTAATTACATACATACATACATACAATCACGCCTTTTTCCCGGAGGGGTAGGCAGGGACTACATCTTTCCACTTGCCACGATATCTGCATACTTCCTTTTGCGTTTTAATTTCTTCGTTTAATTATTTAAATAACCGTATTTATGCCTGTTTCCCATTGGGGTAGGCAGAGACTATGGATTTTCACTTACTACGATCCTTACAGACCTCTCACGCTTCCTCCACACTCATTACTCTTTTCATGCATATTCCACGATTATACGATTTCAAATCTCTTAATTTCTCTAAAGTCGCAAATGCAAATTCACAATTTTTATTGATTATTATAGGATAATTCATATCGCTTAATAATTGTACAATCTTTTGGTTTCACAACATTGGTTGACGTCAAATAAATTACTTAAAACTAATTTTACTGCCCTTTCAAGGCGTCAGTGCAGAAGTGGACTGAGTGAACTGCACTGCAGCATTGTCTTCCCTTCCCATTGTAGGCCATGTCTCAGAATTTTAATAATACTCGTATTAGATTTTTAGAAAACATTTCTAAAGTACATTATTTGGTTGTCTTCTCTTGCTTATTAATATTATATTATTATGTAAATAAAAAACCCCATTAACATACTATAAAGTTGCATAAATATGGCTTGATGAACATTCTGCGCCCGCATAATTAAACTCTTTCATTTTAAAGCATATATGGTACAATATGCATTAATGCGCAGTAAAATGAAATTTTCAAATGGCAGCCATTAAGGTTGAGATCAAGATACGTTTACTTTCGACAGACATACATACATACATATAGCCACGTCTATCTATATCCCTTGCCGGGTAGACATAGCAGACAGTCTTGGATAGACTGAAAGGCTACTTTCAACTAAATGAACGTATGGCTTTATGATAAAATTGAGATTTAAATAATGACAGGTTGCTATCCCATCGCCGAAAAAAAAATTGCAGGTTTTGAAGCCTATTCCTTTGTCCTATTTTAAGCGTTGGGCTAGCCTTTCAAGACTGCTGGTTCTGTCTATATCCCTTGCGGGGTAGACCCCGCAAGGGATATAGACGTAACTATATGTATGTATGTTTACTAAATAGTTTCAAAGCCGAATTGATAATTTTTAGTGTCCCTTGAACTGTAGCATTGAAGATAAAGTGATATCTTTGGACGGTCATAGGTTGGACAGATGTCACGGAAGCTCGCATAAAGCGTAAACATCGATCATGGGACAATACGGCCGTAGTACGGGTCGCGGACAATAGAACTGGCGGGGTTTACTCTCATTATGACCTTCGATACAACAGACAGACATACAATACATTCGTTAGATAAAATATGCGTTTAAATCTTTAAACTGTAATTATTTTAATTTTAACATTTAAGTAGTTAATATTTTATTTAACTCTGGAGTTTCTGAGCAGATAACGTATTGTCAAACCTACTGTTTCTAAAAAAGCTGAAATTTCGAATGTAATTAATATTATTCCTCTCTTAGGTATTTTATTATTAATTAAGAATACTTAGAAATGGAAAAAAACAGGGTTTTTGAGAAAAAAATAAATTGACACCAATTTTCTTCAAGCAAGAGTTTCGTATAGAAGAAGATGAGAATTTAGTTTGATACATATATACATATACTCACGTCATTATCCCGTACGGGGTAGGCATAGCCAACAGTCTCGATAAGACTACTCACGGTCAACTGTATGCGGCTTAACGATAACATAATGGCACATAGGTTACTTTTTGTTTAAAAATTCTTAAAAAAGGTCTCAAAGCGAGCAAACCGACACGATGGCGTCTGGCAAACAATCGCCGTAGGACAATGGCGCTCGCGCATGCTGTTGTCGTAATATCCGATTACGCTTGACTGTTTTGGTCAATTTCTAAACCCTAGTCTTTGTCCATCGTTGAATAAAGGGGTGTAGTTAATAGCATTTAAATGATCGCATTAGCAATAAGGTTGTGTAATAAAAATTAAAAAGCCACACTGCGCAAGCGACTTTTTCATAGGAATATTTTTACAACAGCGTAGATGACGATCGGGACAACTAAGTAGCTTAATTAGACTATATTGTGTTTCTAAAGAAGATTAAGCATATATTCAATATTTTGACAAAATAAGACAAGCTTGCATGAGGAGAATGTGGAAGAGGCGAAAGAAGTATGCAGGGATCGTGACTAGTGGAAGATAACTTATACTCAAAGAAATAAATTAAATAAATAAAATTAAATAAAGAAAAATTTAATGAGAGCTTCCAGCCAACCCTTGGGTCAAATAAACAACACTTCAACATGTAAACGCCTGTTTAATAATGAAACATTTCAACGTACGTACAGACACGCAGCCATTAAATTTATGATATATCGTATTAACGACACTCGACTATAAGTTCGTCAATAAAAGCTGCTCTTGTGCGAGCCGACAATGCCATCAAATTGACGTTTACAGCTCGATATAAATAAACTGTAACAAACTATTGTTGCCGATGAAATAATTGCCTCGTAACGTTCTTTTTGGTGTGGCCCAAGTTATAACATTATAGCGGTTTCACTTTTCCCTGAAATTTGAACCATACATACATACATAAAATCACGCCTCTTTCCAAGAGGGGTAAGCGGATACTACGTTCTTCATCTCTTAGGTTTCGGTTACTCTTGACCTGACCCTTTGTCAGGACATCCTTAATTTGATCAAGATACGGTCGTCTAGGCCTTTGCACTCCGACCTTTTGAACCATATTCGACAAAAAAACCACTCTCGTTTATTTATGAAAATAGGTATTAGGTATATTTATATAAAATTCACTATTCGTGGTCTTATCCCAGTGCTTAAGAGCGGTCTTATGGGTTTAAGCATACGGTTTAATTTGGTGGAGATAATATTTTTTGATTGGATACAATATTTCCTCGCTTACATATTAAAAACTCATAATCCCATACTTCGAATGTCTCGTATATAAATAAAGTGTAGAAACACAGATGTAATTGGATAAACTTTATATCAGACAGCTCATAATTTGGGCCACCGGTGATGTCACTTCATTGACAAGGAGCTACCGTTACACTCTCCCCATTTCTATACTGTCACAAGAGCGTAGGGATATCTTCCGTTGTGAATGTACCTATAGTAAGCTTTTCCATGCTTAATTTGCTATGAAGCGTCATATGACGGTAGGAACCATAAAAAAAAATTTTGAGCACCGCAAAGTTTTGATTGACGAATCAATCGTAAATTTCTTTTTGTTTGGTTGTAATATTTCAATTGTTATCGAACTTCCGAATTAATAAAAAAAGGAACTACTAAGTACTTTTATCTTCGTAATTATCAAAAAAGTATTCTGTTTAATTATTTCGGCCTGAGAATCAAATAAAAATTAACCTTTTAGGGCGAATTTTTTTCATACATTATCAATTCATGGGCAAGAAAAACGCCACTTGAGAAGTCGGAATATTTTAATTATATTAAAGAGAAGATTACTGCGAAATTTACAAAAATTCTTTCCAAACAGGCCAATTTCATTCCCTGCCCTCCCCTCGCACGTCACTCAAGGCGACAAAAACTTTTCACACACTCCTTTGCGCATTAGATTATTACAATTATTTACCAACATTTTTAGAACCGGTTTTAAACACAATAGCCGTTGTTTTCGACTACCGGTCTTGACAATGACTAAAAACTCCCATTTATCTAGCTCCTGCCAACAGAGGGGATTGAACTCTTTGGAAAGGGTCACGATTCGATAAAAAGAAGATTCTAATTTATACCTTTGCTAAAACGTAACCCGATATCTTGATGCCAGTAATTTGTTTGCAACAAATCTTTCTGTGTACAACTCTCGCATTGGTGTGAAGTTTTAAACGGTAATTCTATTATTCGTGTGGGTATTATGAGGCTTATGCAAAATATTTTAATCTTACACACTTTTTTTATAGTTACCATTGCAAAGATTGAATTTAATTTTATAAATCATTTACACATGTATTGTTAAATACGTCATGACTATATAAAATTTGATCGTCAAAAAAAATGTTAAGTCATGCTTCAATTAATAAACCTAGTCTTAAGAACCAGCCTTAAATCATTAATTGATTCTGGGAGAATTATTATTCTTCATAAATTTGTCTATTGACTTGTGTGTTTACCTATATGTACATTCATATATAAAACATTACACAATATATAGTACTTACTGTATATGTCCCGTTTAGCGGATATATGTTTAGCCCTATGAATTGGAACATGGTGTCATCTGTACCGTGAGCCAGGTGCCTCTCTTCTTTTGTTATTCTAATTCCAACCACATGCAATTGTATGACAAATTGTTCTACATGTCCATTTGTCAAAGATAACCAACAAGAGACTTAGCTGATTGCAGTATTATTGTGGATATAGATGGCTTAAATTCTAAATGAAGCAGTAGAGATTTTTTTCCTATTTATTTAAATCCCAAATTGGCAATCTTTACTATTTGAGTTATTCATTTCAGGGTGATCACAGAAATTTAAATAACTAAGATCGTAGCTACGGATTTGTCAGTGACAAATCACGACAGACAAAAGTCAGTTTAATCTAAGACCGAGGTTGTTTACCAAAAGCTGTGATATGGGCTACTTTTTCCTGGCATTTTTCTCTGAAGAATCCATGAGACAGTCATTGTAACGTAACATATTACCTCTTATCACGACACGGCCGGGTAGCGATGGGTTTTTGTTCCATCTCGCACAAAGAATAAGTTTCTCCGACAAAAGAAAGCCTTCAACGGAAGAGAATTAATTGGATCTCTTAATCTGATGTAGTCACACGACAGCTTATTATAAAGATAAGGAAATAAGCAAAGAAATCTGTAACAAAAACAGTCTACTGTCGGAACTAAGGTGTATTGAATGGAAAGGTTTGATGTTCGTAGGGTATCATTAGATACAAATTTCGTTCCGATTAAAACAATGTATAGCCAGGAAGGAGAATGTTCATACAATAACTGTTACGTTCTATAAATTTGGTCTTTATCTCGCGGTGGTTGCCTCTGAGTTACACGGTCGATGTTTTTGATAACCGGTCAGGTTAACAAAAAACTAACTCTCCTTAATGACCTTGAATAGTATTTCTTACATATTATAAAATAACCCGTAATAGAAGTTAAACAAAAGCCCAGCGGATATTAACCAATTATCATCCGATTATAAATAATACGTACATACATACGTATAGTCACTTCGATATCCCTTGCGGGGTAGACAGAATAATGGAATTGAGATTCAAATAGTGACAGGTTGCTAGACCATCGCTTAAATGAAGAGTCCCAAGTTTATAAGCCTTAGTCGCCTATTACGACATTTACGGGACTGTTCTTGAATATTTTGTACAGAATAAGTTCCCTCCTGTCAATAACTTTTTATTACCAAGTACAGTCCGCTTAAAAAAGAAACCGACAAGAAGTGAATGCGCCAATAAAGATTACAAATCAATCATTCATTTGTCAAAGCGATAATGTTTTTCTCATCATTAAGACATCTCGATCTTGCTCGGTACCTACATATTCTCACGACATTTTTATTTATACTTATAATGAACATTGACTTTGTTGTAATAATGTATAAATATTGATTTTACTATAGGTACTACTATAGTAAAATCAATATTTATGTTAAAGTTTCTTCTATGTTTGTTTGTTTGTTTGTTTGTTAGTACCTTTAGCCTAACAAAATAACCATCCACTGATTTCTAACACAACAATCTGGTTGTCCAACCTGCTCCGCGCTCTATAATAGCTCATAGCTGCACATCGTGGGAGCCGACCGAAGAATGGGTTTTTCTTTATCGGGTCGTCAACCTCGCGGTGCCCTTACCCGGAGTCCTCACGCCCTATGCCCTGCGCCCGCGCACCTGTCCGTCACGGTCCCCGACTCCGGCGCACCTGAATGATAACACGTGCGTGGCACAACGTTGCATTGGAAAGAATAAGTGCAATAAATAAATCCGTTAAACTTATTTAGGAGGTTGGGTGGGGCAATGAAATTTAGACGTTGTAATCTCTTATTAAATGAAATATGACTTTGATGGCAACAGATTCGTAAGTAAACAAATTCTCAACTAACAAAGTCTCAGGAGGAAGGCTACAATATTTAAAAAAATCGAAATTGAAATCAATACGTTAAATCAATATTTTCACATTCCTGAAATGTGTATGTGTGTTTTGTTACTTGATCTCAAAATATAAAGTTTGGGGTAACTCTGAAGGAAACAACAACCTGATGACTTATTTACTGATTTATTTATTATTTATTTGTACAAACACAAACATATTTGTACAATAGATTATCACTAGCTTCAAAAAAAAATAAAACATTATTTGAACCATCGTAATCACGAGTAATCGTATATTCTTAAACAAATCTTTCTTAGAAGATTTTTCTGATATGTTTCACTACACTTTACAATGTCGTGTAATCGAATAACCTGTTATTTCCACCTCGACAGTACCCTGCCCTCGCCGACCCATCATTACGGTGTCTTCTATAAAATCACTTAACGTATCAGATAGTGACAATCTTCGGGAAGGTTCTAATCGCCGTTGTAAATTCATCTCAGAGCTACAATGTATTCTAACTGCCGAAGGTATGGTCAATTATGTTATTAACCTCTAATAAAAGTGGCATGTCGTTTTATAAATACCCTGTATTTTAACTTAAGTATACATTTAGTAATACATAACAATAATTATGAAAAATGGTATACGTACTAAAGGTAAATTCAATAGGGACAAATAATTCAAATTAGAATTACTCTGAATGTTGACTAACTTCAAATGAATTCAATTCATTTTACTATAAGTTAGTAAGGCAATCAGCTATAAAAGTATAAATATCTTTCGTTCTGCCTTAAATTAAGAGGAGACTAGTTTTAATCTAAGTACCGAGGTAAATTATTAGTTAGTTTGACATCAACTTTTTTTTCTTTTCTTTTTATGAGTAGTTTTAGTTTTAATTTGAGTTCATTTTAATTATTATTTTTAGCTTTCGAATAAAACAAAAGTAGACTTTTATATAAGTATAAAGTAGTAGTAGTAATAATAAAGAAAATAAGAATTCAAAAAATATTACAACTAAACATTCCGACAACATAACACCCCAGAAGAGACTGATGAATGAGGTGAAGCGAAAGAAGTACGCAGATATCGTGGCAAGTGGAAAAATGTAGTTTCTGCCTACCTGGGGAAAAGGCATGATTTCATGTACATATGTATTTTGCTTAATTTTTTTCTACATAATCGCGTAGCCAATAGCCGAAGTCAATAAAAGACCAACGATATGAAACTGTTATCATTTATATCTATCTGTAAATGCGATTGCAATATAGGGATATAAATAATGCATAACCAAACACCCGTGGTGATTGCCCACCTGTGGGCGCCCAGTCCGTCTAACGGCCCGCAAAAGGGAAAATTATATTGGAACTGCTCAGACTGCGATTATTTTGTCATAAAATCTAACTGAATTTACAAATCTAACTGAATATACATTCAGCTGCTTTTAAGCCAATTTCTATTAATTGATTGATTGGTCCCAATTCTTCTTTTTTTTATTTCCTAACTTTTGTTTTTTTTGGTTACAACTAGATAACTTCAACCTTCTGTGGCCTGAAATGACTTTATTTGCCCTAAGGGACGCGGTATATTCAACAATGTTATATAGAGTATTTAGGTATTATTTTATAAAATAAATACTTAAAGCACTTGATAACGTACTTATTCATTATGTATTCTCATAAAACTTTATTTAATCAAACTGCTACAATATGTTAAATTTCTGTAATGTTATCCAGCTAATTATTGAAATCGTGTTGATAGTAGGTAACAACGAAAGTTAGTAAGTGACTACTAAAGCAAAAACCCAATTTCAACAATGAAATGGAAGTAATTATAGAAATGTGGTAGAAATTTAAGTCTCAATGAATAATGCAAGCTATGCAAGGCCAGCAGTTCCAAGTAGGCTCGCTTCATTGACTACTGTATATGAGATTTGTTGGCGAATACCGAAAACCAAGTATCGCGTGTCAGGATGTGAAGACTTCCTTCCAATTACTACGAAACGTAATTAGAAATACGACTTATTCTATCTGCGATGTCGCGTGGGTGTTGCCGTAAAAAAATATACATATATATTAATTTATGTAACTATGTATGTAAACAGAACAGAACAGTTATGAATTGTTTCAGTAAAAGTTTTCATAAATTCAAATTTATTAGGCTAGTTCTTTTCCATTATGGAAGTAGTTGTGAAAATTGTATAATTAAATAAAATAAAATTTGTTATTATTATGAAAAATGATAAAACTTGTGAACAGTCGAATTGGTAATTTTAAAAATAAAAGCAAACATTATATAAAAATAGTTCACAACAGAAGTGTGAGCCAAATGTTTAAGTAATGCATGTTAATTGCTACTTCATGAACCAATAAACTGAACCTTGTTTTTGAAATAGATAAGAACCACAATGAGGTTGTTGAACCCTATGTGTAACGAAGGAATGGGAAATAGAAGCGAGCTGACATACATATATACTTATAGAAAACACAAGCCAAGCTTGCATGAAGAGAGTTATGAATGTGGATTAAGCGAAGGAAGTATGCAGAGATCGTGGCAAGTGGAAAGATGTAGTCTCTGCCTACCCGTCCGGGAAAGAGGCGTGAATTTATGTATGTATATAGAAAACACAAGTAGTGAGGAATAATCCTGTAATTTTCGAAGCAAAGCGTCGTGGGTTTAATGGTTTTAGAGTCGGCGGCGGTACGAATTCATTAAAATTAATCTTTATTAGAAATAGTAAAAAGCTCTGGTGTAACGTATGTTCACGCATAGCAAGAATTAAGATACTGTATAATAAGGGATAGTTGGGATTATATCAATAATTAAAATATATAAAGACAGGATAGCATTTAAATATCCTAAGTAGTAAGGGCAGTACAGGGAAGTAGTCCAAACTTATACAACGTATATCACTTACGCAATGTAATTCGAGGCAATATCGATATCTTGTAATTAAATTGAAAACTTAAAGATCGTATTCCAATTTGAGAAATATTCTTTTTCCACGATTCTGATAGCCTAAAATGTTATCTATCTAATAGCCTAAAATCTTTCGATACCAGTAAAATAAACAAATACATGGTGTGAAAGTTTATAAATTAAAACACTTTTCCGCATTTAACGAGTACGTGGTACGCATCGTGAACTCCAAAAAGCTACCCGTATCAACTGAATGTTACTAAACCAAACTATAATAAATAAAATACTTACTTCATTTGTCTTAAATTATCGTATCGCGTTAATTAGTTTCATTTCCAAGTTGTTGCATAATTCATGGCGTTTATTGCGATTGCCATTTGAACTATTTTGAACTATCTTTGTAATGCAAATAAGCTGATAACGCGGGCTGAACAAAGGTGGTACTGTGGAATGATTTAGATTGTGTCTTCCCACGGCTGAAGATACCCTGGTACGTTGCTTGGTCTGAGTCAGGGTTATTGATTCTGTTCTAGAATAGTACGATTTCATTAATTAAAGTTTCCCTCAATCATCAATCAATTTCCCTGGCATATAATGATGATTGAAATAAAAAACTACGTATTTGTAAATACATAGAAAATCTATAAGTATAACTTAACCTTAAAATATAAAAATATAATAACACAGTCTGATTTGCTATTGTCGGCGAGTCGCTGTACGATCTTCAGTGACTTTTGGGATATATTGCATCTGATCTCAATGACATAAGTACGCATCAGATAATAAAGTATTTCATGGACATTTCTCCGGTAACGATGTCCCTAACCTTGCGGGAAAAAGCTAGTATAGAATATATAAATGTGTATAAGGTCCCGCGGCGGATTTGTCTGTGAAGTGGAATGAGTAAAAAGTATTTTATATAATCTGTTGTAAGAAGTGTGGCGTTTTGAGACGCCGGCGAGAGCCTGGACCGGTTCTGATGCGGGTTTGAATAATATTCCTTAATGCCACGCTCCGAATTGTAGCAAGAGAGAGTCTTGTATCCAGTTCAAGTTTCGTAAGTCGGGTTCATCGTCTTTTCAGTTTTAAGAGCTTATAGAGATTATTTAGGCGCGGCATGAATTTGAGTATTTTTTTTTATTCAATATTGGATTAGGCTTTTGCCTTCCATCTCGCCTGGTTGGCTAGAGACGAAGAAGACGAAGTGTTACCCGTTTATTCTACTTTTGAATGTTCGCAGACAATGCTTGTCGGGGAATATAGTATGAAATGATTTTACCGCAGGTATCTTCTGTATCACTACAGAATTCTATAAATATTCTACAAAACCCTATTAGACTCAACATCTTCGTATACCTTCTAATCTCTATTTATCTACCTTTTTGGGATATTTCTAATAAATCGTTCATTATATATATTGCTTATTAAAAAATATAAGTACGTATATCTTCTTGCTCTTGGCTGCTTCCTGGAAGATGCGCCTTTGAACAATATACTGGAGTAAATGAGAAGAATCAGGTTTTTATACAAGGCGATAGTCGTCTTAAACTTCGCAATATTTGCAGGGGAACCTTACCCTCTTAACATTAGAAATGTTATAAAAACACTACATTATTTCAATGAGTTATCAGCATAGGAGATTTTCCATACTTTCTATAAAATAAAGCCAATGTTTCGACAAGACTTATACGGTATATTGCATCTAAACTAACAGCGTCCGTGCCAACTTAAATAAAGCCCTCACCTTATAAGGCGTTAGGTTCTTGCAGAACACAATCTGGGGGAAAACGCTTTATGTTGACTGTCGGGACTATATCTTAATGCCGCTGTATCTGCCTACGACTACATTTCTAAGCAATGTATTTTCACATGTTAGGTTTTGTGCATTGATTGTGGTACTCCTTTATTTAGTAACTTTCAGTTTAACTACACGGCCTATCTTGTAAGTTAATATTTATGACAAGATTATGGAAAAGACAACATACATAAATAAAATCACGCCTTACTTCCGAAGGGGAAGGCAGAGGCTATATCTTTATTTTGCCATGATCTCTGCATACTTCTTTCGCCTCATCCACATTCATAACTCTCTTCATGCAAGGTTTCGGGACATTCTTAATTTGACCAAGATACATTCGTCTAGGTCTTCCCACTCCGAGCTTTCCCTCCACACTCTCCTTGTATATTTTTATACAAACCTTGACGATCCTTAAGAATTTCGTTAAGTGCTTGCGATTTGGTGTCCATCTGTAAAGAATTGTTACACATTACTATGTTTTTGGCAAACGTCTTATACACTGGAAGTACAAAGACGCCGTAATCCTAGAACAAGAATTAACAAAACTTGATATCCCTTAAAATATCTTTCTGTATCGACAATAATAATATTACGAAATGATTAATAGCATCCAGTACGGTAGCAATGGTCACGTAATATTACTGTTGCACAAATAGCCATTACCGTAATGTATAACTATATAATATAAAGTTGCGAGAGCGTCTGCCGGCTGTCCGTCGCTCATCAATCTTGCGGCAACCGAGCGGTGACGCTTAGGGAATGTTATGTGATATCTCAGGGCCACCACATGAAAATTTAAAAAAAGTATCCTTTCACTACATATTATAAAGTCTATATTGTAACCCCTATTTTCTCTGTCTGTATGTATGCGCTAATCTCGGAAAGTTGTGGATATTGTTTCTGTTTCAAATGTTGGTATGCAGAGATCGTGGCAAGTGGAAAGATGATAGTCTATGTCTACCCCTCCGCGAAAGAGGCGTGATTTTATGTATGTATGTAGTTATTTATAAAACGAGGTATTTAAAGTAAAATATAGTTACATGCTATGGGGGAAAAGAGCCCTTACCTAAAAGGTAGGTAGTAAAAAAAATAACAAATTAAGAAAATACTTAGTTTTAATTTTGTCGTCAAAATAGCTTGTTAGCGGGTCAGTTACATCATAGTCTTTTTTATATCAAAGCTCATAAGGTTTTTATTGAGTCATATTTTTATGTTACATCAGTGGGATTAGAATTGAAAATAATGAAAAAGTATTTGTGTAGTGTAGTGATAGCAGAAAGTTCGTTTCCGCATAAAAAAATTTTGTATAATAAATTTTATTTGCCAGAGGTCAACTCTGGCAAATAAAATTTATTATACAATAATTCATCAAATTTGGTAAGCCTTGAAAGCGTTACCGCAATCAATAGACTTTTTAATTTATAATAGAAATAAGAATAGACCACTCCATCTCTTTCCCATGGATGTCGTAAAAGGCGACTAAGGGATACGCTTATAAACTTGGAATTCTTCTTTTAGGCGATGGGCTAGCAACCTATCACTATTTGAGTCTCAATTCTATCTTAAAGCCAAATAGCTGAACGTGGCCTATCAGTCTTTTCAAGACTGTTGGCTCTGTCTACTCCGCAAGGGATAAAGACGTGATTATGTGTATGTGTATGTATAATTTATAATATTAAACTGTAACCTTTATCTTTACAATTTGCATTAAAAAAAATTTAATCCTATTTTTGAGCAACTGATAAACTAATAAATTACAATATACATATTCGTATTGATTTATTAATTGTAGTTATTAATAATAATTGATTTTTAACTTGTGTAGACGATCAAGTGACAGCCCTGATGATGGTGAGCTTGCGATTTCGTTTTATCGGGAATCAGTGAAGGATGAAAGGTCAACGTCACGTCGTTAACTGATAAACTTCTATCAAAGCTTTTGCTGATCATTTTTAGAGAAAGTCCACTGTTGTTATTTGCTATGTTTTTCTAAAAATCTCTTTTCAAGTTACATGGGTGTTACAGTTCTCAACCAAAAGGATAATTATTGAGTTTATAACACTACACACTAGTTTTCGTCCGCGTGAAAAGTACCCTTCTCCGTAGTCTACATTATATGTATGCAAGTTTTCACGGATATCGGTTCAGTAAAGACGTGAAAAACGGACAAGTACACTTTCAGATTTATATATTAGTATGGATATAATAATACATCGGCGACAACAGGTTGAGGATAAAGTAGCCCTTTGCTTGCCGTTAGCCTCACAGGTTAGAAAATTGAAACCATTAGATCTTGACTCTCTTCTTTCTCCCTTAGTCCACCACTCTGGAAAGGAACCCTGGGTATGCCTTTGATCATCGATCTTGGATATGTCGAGTTTTCAAACGAAGCGCTCACATCTAAACCCCGCAACCTTTGCAGGAAATCCTAACAAGTATCGGACAGATCATAATTACACGTCGGTGTACAAGGGAGGATACTGAATCCTTTTTCCCATCCCTGAATCGCCTTTTACGATATCTATGAGATTGAAACGTCCTATTCAAAAGTACTAAGAACCAAACAGTACCATTAGATGTTCACTATATGCAATAATGATAGTGCTAAGAAACGTTAGTTCAACATAACAGTAGGAAAGCACAGATCTTGTCCGCTGCCGGCTACGGACAGACAGACCTGTTGTTACAGTAAACACACAGCTGGTACTAAAGCCATTTAGAACGTACTCCTGTTGTTCTAATACCTGGCATTTGTGACCACCACTCGAGCTAAACTTAAAGACTTCTGCGCTTACAATTATGTTTACGGTTTTATTTATTTAAACTTAATGTAATGGTGCCGTGTGGTTCCCGGCACCATTACAAAAAAGTATAGGACCACTCCATCTTTTTCCCACGGATGTCGTAAAGGGCGACTAAGGGATATGCTTATAAACTTGTGATTCTTTTTTTAGGCGATGGGCTAGCAATTTTTTTTATTATGCCAAACAGCTGAACGTCGCCTATCAGTCTTTTCGAGACTGTTGGCTCTATCTACCCCGCAAAGGATATATGTATTATAAATGTTCGTGATTATATCTATGTATATATTTCATATGTTGCAACCATGCTGAAGTTGGTGTAAAAAGAGATATAAAGTAACCCAACTAACATAGCACCCGCATATGTACGATCGCGTTCATATCTGCAGTCATAGTTTTAAAATTCTTACGGGTTAAAATAGCGTGCACTGTGGTTCCACTAGATACACACACACATGCATATTTAAAAAGAATAAATATTCCTTCAAATGAATACGGTCTTTAATACCAATGATTACTAAGTAAAACAGTTTATTATTCTATGACATATAACATAACAAAACAGAAAGAGAGGGTAATCAACGATGTCCGAACTGGACCCGATAATTGTCGATCGAGATATCGTCGTCTCTCATTATTTGCATAAGATTTGCCTATAGAGGGAAGCCTGCGACTGCCAGACTTATGTCATTTCAATAAAGTTGAAAGTTTGTCTGCACACGACCCTAACATAGGTAGTGGTTCCTTTGAAAGTTATTGGGTAGCAATTTTATTACTTCGTTTGTGCAAGTGAGATCTAAGATATATATTAGATAATCTCGCTTGCTCACACTCGCTTGTTCTAGTTACTAGCGGATTCCGAAGTTATTCAAGGAATTTCTGTCTATTAAAAAAAAATATATTGTTACTGTCAATTTTTAATGTTTCAAGGTGCCATTTGAACTAAGTAACTGACTGACTAACTAACTAACTGATATCTAAGAATTACGATACCCGTGTCTTCAAACACGGAAATAAGCAAGAAATATTAAACAAGAGGGAGCAAAATAAAACACTCAATAATTAAAATTAGTAAATTTTATTGAAACAGTTTACCTATAGTTTTGTTTACATATTGATGATTATATAAAGGTATACATACAGCATATTACACTAATTTACCTATCTCCTGTTATTAAGGTTACAGCTTAATTATTCGTTTTCATAAAGAAAAGATATTGAAGCTGTCCTTAAAATACTATCTAAGTAGTAGTTTTAATATAAACTGGCAGAACCTTTCACGCACTATATGGACTCGATACACAGGGTAGTTGTCTTGCACAAATGATATTGCATATCATCAATCGGATAAATACACCGCACAGTTGGTAACATGGTTTCTTGCAGCACTTGCACATAATGAGCAGCAGGACGCGGTACACGCGTCCTGCTATCTACACCTGTTCCCCAGGTCCAGCAGCACTCATCCAGCCCCACATATTTACAGATATGCGTCCAGACTCCATATTTGGCACAATATTTTTTCTTCATACCGAGTTGCATTTCTTCGCCATAAATGAAGCCTACCGTGTTGCGATGACGTAAACGAACTTTTTGTCCGTAAATATCGCCGTGTTCCAGTCAAAATCCAAATACTGCCGAGCAAATTCTAAATGTTTTTGCTTATTTATTTCGGATAAATACGGCTTTCTTGCTGGCTGTCTGTGGAATAGTCCCTCACGGTGCAAACTCGACGAACAGTAACCACTGATGTGTCGAACTGTTCCGCAAATGTTCTGGTCGGTATGAAGCCATTATTTTCGTACTGTTGCACCATGGATCTCCGCTGTGTGGCGTGTCGCTGTGTTGATTAGCGGACGACGGTCGCTGAGCGGTCGACTTTTTACACTACCCTCTTCTTGATGGCGCGTTACCCAACGCTTAACCGCTTGTTGTTTATTGTGTTATTTGTGTGAATGTGTGAGTGACAGTGGTGACTGCAAGCTATAAAGTTTTGCGAACTATGACTGCAATTATGAACGCGACCGTACCTATAGTAATCCTCGTTAGTCGTTCGGCGGCGCGCGCGCACGTGTCGATCTTGATGCGATCAGCCAGCATCAACGATACTGTCAATCAAATGTTTATCTCTGGTATCTGTGGGTTTACCAATCATTATAATATTAAATCATTATTATAATATATAATATTAAATCATTATTATAATATATAATATTAAATCATTATATTAATTATACCTTTAGGTTGTTTTTGTTATGTTATATTATTCTAAAGCTTTTAGATAGGTTTTTAAAATAAGGTACTTACATTGATCACTAAACAAGGTCCTGAAAGAAACGAGATTTTTATTGCTTAATTTGTACATTCATCTTAACTAATTCGCCGGTACAGTGAATGGGCCCACATTAGAAAATTATGCCCATTCGATACATCTACTTCTTTTCTATGTGACCTACTGTACTTTAAAAAAAATACAATACGTTTTGCAATTGTTTTTGTGGAATGAAAGAATCCCTTCTTTGATTTAGTTTGCCATTCTGCATTCGTGTTTTTAGTAATAATTAAATATTAAATATTATAATTATAATATAATAATAAAGAGGAAAGATTTGTATTTTTGTATGTTTGTGTGGAATAAACTCAAAAACTACTGGTCCGATTTTGATAAAATTTGGCACAGATATAGAATAGACCTTCAAAAGTGACATAGGCATAAATTTGTTTTGAATTAAATTTATTTCAAAACATAAAACACAAAAATATGTCCACCCGTGCGAAGCCGGGGCGGGCCGCTAGTAATTAAATACTTTGACATGTGTTTGCACATTGAAGTATTTACAAAAAGAAAACGAAATAAATACAGGGAATTAATATGCTATTTGTGTTAACACTGCCAAACATGTTTATTTTCGTTCTTGAACGACAAGAAGCTGTACGTATGCGTGTAACGTTTGATCTCCTGACATGACAAATTGCAGACCCGCGCGATCCCTCAACAAAGCGATATGTTTTAAACATTTTCTGCTTATGGTGTAATGTAATCTATTCTGCAAGCGTATCTAGTTAGAAGCGGTAAGCTTGCTCTGGTTTTCGTTGCCATAATGTTAAGGCTCGCTGCTAGGGTTGGAAGTTTGGAACTCTCATCCAATATGATGTCCTCAGATGTTTTATAAATAATACATAATGGTATGATGTGAAATTAAACAATTTGTGTCCGTAAAATTACTTTATTGTTCTTTTACAAGCGTTTGTCTGCAAATGCGAACACATGAATAATCTGTTGTGTATTTTGTGTGTGAACGAAATATTTACTTCATTTACATATCTGATGCAAATACTAAATTAAAAATGAAAAAAAGTAATAATAGGTGAAACAATTATATCTCTAATTACAATGAATTTGATCCTGCCGAGGACATTTGATCCTTTTGTTTTAGGCTTATCTATAATCTGTGCACTTCTATTTCTAAATGAAGCATTTCGATATAAATCAATCAATTTTTTATAAGAGAACATCTTGTAAACTAGCGGCCCTACACTGAACTTGCAGCAGCTACAGTTTTTATGTACATGTTCAACTCGTTTGAATGCATCATGAGTAGTGCAAATTGTTCAATCACTTCAAATCAATAACAAGTTTCAAACATTTTTTCGCGTAAATACTATGTTAAAGATTTACACGAAAAATTGGTCACGGAAAAGCTGAATGGTCCTCAATAAAAAGAGGGACTTTAAAAAATTGGAATACAAAGTTGCCCAATGGGACTTTTTGGCGGGAACCGAAACATCACGTTTATGTAATATTTTTTTCAAAATGTGTGTGAGATGGACTGTTAATTACTTTTACTAAATTATTCAACAACTCAAAACTCAATTGATAGGCTGATTGAAATTTGATCAAAGTGATATACAAAAATCCTTCAAATTTTAGAACATGGAACTCATGACATTGATAAAATGTTTCTATCTCATTCATTGGCAAAGGATGTCTTTGTCTGCAGGTCACATGAGGTCTCGCAGCCAGGATGTCCGCGGTGATGAGCACGCTGTCCATGATCAGCGGCGGCCGGCGCGCGCACCGCAAGCTGGCCTCAAGGTACATACATACATACATATGTTCACGTCTATATCCCTTGCGGGGTAGACAGAGCCAACAGTCTTGAAAGGACTGAATGGCCACGTTCAGCTATTTGACTTAATGATAGAATTGAGATTCAAATAGTGACAAGTTGCTAGCCCATCGCCTAAAAAAAGGATCGCAAGTTTATAAGCCTATCTTTTAGTCGCCTTTTACGACATCCATGGGAAAGAGATGGAGTGGTCCTGTTCTTTTTGTATTTTGTGCCGGGAACCACACGGCACTAGAAATAGTCGTGCAGAAAAATCAGCCATCGAACATACGGCTGGATTGTCTTGGTAAAATGTTATTTATAGCCCTGACAGACCTCTTAAACTAGCGCGTAAAATCTAAAACATCCCTTACATCATCAATCATCAGCCAACGTCCAGGCCAACCAGTAAAAGTACATTTTTCGTCATGACCTGACCTCGGTCGAAGGCGGAGCTTCTTGTTACGTCTCAAAGGAAAGCATCACTTATCCTGATGCCAAAAATATATCATTGTAGTAGTATCAAATAGCAGGTACCCATCACCGCTAATCTTCCGACACTTAAATATAGAAAACTTATCATGTAACATTTTGCCTACAAAACACATAAGCATCAAAAAATATATACATATATATCATTGCCTGTGTAGCAAAAAGAGGCTCGTTTGTTCGCGCCGCCCACGCATCCGACGCGACCCGCGGAATGTGGCTGTACCGATCTCGTGGGCGGATTTGACTGCTATTGTGTCTGTTTGTGGGTCATTGCCTACTATTTATTTGCCTAGTGTAAAATGACTATAACAGTCGTGATCGTTTGTTTCTGTTGTCCTTTTTTCTGCTTAAGAATATAGGTCTTAAGAAGTTTAAGTATTTTTAAGAAAGTAAATTAAAAACTGTATTTTCTCCAATTACGAGTATTTTGTAATTCGTTTCTTACAAACCCCCATCTAACTCTCAGTTTGTGAAATTTTAAATTTTGTAATATGATTAGGGATTGTTATGCAAGACAGATAACGTATGATTAATGTTAATTTAATGATAAATTGAATGAGTTTCGTCATCTTCACGGTAAATTTATCAATGTCACATCATCATCACATGGTTAGCCATACGGAAAATACTCATCATACAATCCGGTCGCGTAAAAGCTCATAATTGGCGCCGTCAGATTATCGCTTGTTGCTGATAACCGACGATTTTCCGACTGGTTTTTCATTAGCGCGTCATCTCATTAACTACGCCAGTTTCTGGATCTGTCTTTACATATTAATCCAAGTTCATTGGACTTGAAGCTAAGAACTTACGTAATAATATACCAGATTTCTGCAAATAAGACTATTGCGATTAATGCCGTATGATTTTTACAATTCAGTTCACTACGTTTTATTTAAAATTATAATTCTAATCTCTTAAAATTCACAATCGTTAACAAAGCTCTTGTCTTAATCAGAATCTTATTAATTCAAACTTAATCATAATCATAGATTTTCGAGTCAGGATTCAGATCGCGGAAACAAAATCAAACCAGAACTTATGTCCAACCTCGACCATTGATGAAGTTCTACTTGCAATCTGTAAATTATTTTACTTCACACAGCAGTTCCTTTTATATAACTTTGTACATATCTTACTTTGTAACACAGATTGAATTTTATTGACCACCAACTTATCGTTTGTTGGCAGCCGCAAATCGGGCCAGTTCTCCGACGCGGGCGAGGACACCCAGCGCCGACACGACCTCAGCAAGCAGCAGCGCTCCGCCTCGCTGGTGAGTTACCATACCCTCTTTTATTAGGGGGGTTCATATTAACAGTATAATTAACATTCATGTCCATTTCTTAAGGTACTAAAATTGAAGTAAACAATTTTGATACATCTTCTTGTTGAAAAATACATTTTTATATTATTTTATGCCCATGAGAAGACAAAACCGAATGAAATATCAGATTTCATAATGAATTACTTTTGCTAGTAAACAAAGTCTATTTAAAAAAAAAATCTATTTTTTTTATTGAAAGACATTTTTAAATTGTTAAACGTGATTATATGTATGTATGAGTTTGAATAGTAACCAATGATCTTAAGGCGAGTTTAATATAGAACAATAGTAAATTAATAGCTAATACACGGACCGTATGTCAGTGAACCTGTAGGCGTTGAATGCTATCGATAATGCAATTACCGGCAATTTGTCAAACAATGAAACTTACATTAATGGTCATAATGTTCTGGTCTCCCGGTGAGAGACGTGCGCAGGAGTCGTTCGCTGGTGGTGTGTGTGACCGCGTCTTTATGTATGAAGGCATAGACAAAGATAATTGTGTAAAAAAAATAATTAAGCTTTTTATATTAACTTCTCTATCTTAAGCCAGTCAGCCAATTCTCAAATCTTTCTCGAAGGTTCGCTTTTAAAATATTTTGATGAAATAAATGGATAAAAACGCTCATCGTAGAGGCAAATATTTTTGTTCACTTTCTTTATTATTCACCTACTTTGAAAAGCAAACTTTCTAAGACACAAAACAAAAGAACGGTATTAATTTAATAAATCATTCTTTTGACGGCCATTACGGAGCACGCCAAACATCAGGCAATTATAAAGTTTTCGTACGAAGCGGTCATCGCAATTAACATCTTTTAATAATGTTCACACTGGGCGAGTTCATCTCGACGAAGGCATGAGAACTTAACTCAATTCTTAAAAATTAAATTTATATGAAATCAAGCCTCTTTCGCGGAGCGTAAGGAATAGGCAAAGACTATATATTTCCATTTACCACGATGCATGCATAGGCAATCTTGACCTGTTCCTTCATCAGGACGTCCCCGATTTGATCATAGATACGTTCGTCTTGGCTTTCCCCTTCGAACCTTCCCATACATAAATAAAATCACAATTCTTTCCACTTGCCACAATCTCTGCATACATTTTCGCATCATTCACATTCAAAACTCTCTTCATGCAAACTCGGCGGTTTCGGGTATTCCTAACCTTTTGCCAGGACTTTCTTAAGTTGATCAAGGTGCGTTCGTCTAGGCCTTTCCACTCCTACTTCACTTACACTTCCTTCCTTCCTATACAAAATAATCTTCTATCAAAATACCTTTCAACACCGAATTACAAAAGCCTTTTCCTCAACCCTGGTTCACTCATTTTTGGGACAAAAGCTTTACATTTGGCGCGATCTTTTGCTGTTCGCATCCAAGTCTTTTTAAAAAAAATTCTGTCCATATGTAAAGCTTATCTCCACTTTAACTTGACCACTAGAGCGTTGTCTATAAAATCTCTACCAGTGTGAACTAATAAAGATTCAACACATGACCTGGGGCCATCAAATGGTTATTACGAGGAAAGTAGCACGGGTCCCCTGGTGGTTAGGTAAATAATGGTTGCTAAATGGCTTGATTAATTGTTATGCTGAATGCGTTAGAAGGACGGTGCTAAGAGGCAGTTAACACGATAATAATATGTGATAAGTATGTAAACTTTTCTGAAATGTTTTTTTAAATCATTAAGTGTGTACAAAGCTCAATTTTAAAATTGGTCAGTGATGCTGCTGAAATTTTCTTTTAATATTTCAGCATTTTATATACATACTTAAAAATATATAAGTCACTATTTAAATCTCAATTCCATCATTCGAATATTCGACAGTTGAATGTGGACTTTCGGCCTATTTAAGACTGTTGGCTGTGTCTTTCCCGCAAGGGATATAGACGTGACTATATGTATGTATGTAAATAAATTTGTGAAGTGATCTTCAAAGCTAGGACTTATTTTAACAGTTAACCTAGGTGGCTCACGTGCAGGTTGAATCACAACAGCGAAGAGTTTAAATCGCGCAAGCAAAGATTTCACGGATTGAAGCATATATACAACCTCCGACACACACTGACACCTAGCCTGTCGGTAGATCTTCCGTTTGTTGGTAGTTGACACCGAATCATCGCTTCCGCTACACTAACGGTAACTCATACTAACAAAAATATCGGCAACTTGTCATATCTTCTTTATATGAAAAAAAAAAACTATTTCTGGTTTTCGCTTCCTTACTGGATATCATAATTCACTTAAGTTCTTACACAATACAACCTAGCGATTGCCTAGTTTCCTATGTTCGCGTGATTAATGGATCATCATTAATATCATTATTCCATCAGTCGCGGATGGAAATGACATTAGAGGAACGGGAAATATCATCATATCACTGTACTTATTACATGCGTAATTACTTACCACTTTAAATAAAACATGATAAATCGATTTGGATTTGAATACTACATAGTAAGTCATACAAAGAAGTTCCTGTTAATTGATTATCGATATCAAGTCACTATTTCAATCTCAGTTCCATCATTAAGCCATACAGCTAAACGTGGCCTCTTAGTCTTTGCGAGACTCTTGGCTCTGTCTCCCCCGTAAGGGATAAAGACGTGATGTACGTATATCAATTGCCTGACTGATAGCATTAGTTGTTATTATCGTCAATATTATCAGAGCAAACAACAATAAAAATAGTGTCAAGTTGTTACGTCTCACCGCTATAACGCGCCTAGAATTCGAGGCGCGTGCGCATCCCGTTGTCAACAAAACAAAACAGTTACCAACTGCACACGACCGCCACTTGTTTACCGGTGACTGTCAAGATGTCTACATCTCATCATTGAGAGAGCGATGACTCAGCTATGCAATTGTACTGTGTCATTCATCTCAACTCAATACTCTCACTTTTATCGCGTAGTTCATCATTCATTACAACGTTACGATCGCTTTCATTGATTTTCTACTATTTTAAATATATATACATACAAACATATAATCACGTCTAATTTTTAATATACATATGTACATCAAAATACTAAAAGGACACGTTCAGCTGTTTGGCTTAGTGATAGAATTGAGATTCAACATACATACATATAATCACGTCTATATCACTTGCGGGGTAGACAGAGCCAACAGTCTTGAAAAGACTAATAGGCCACGTTCATATGTTTGGCTTAATGATAGAATTGAGATTCAAATAGTGACAGGTTGCTAGCCCATCGCCAAATGAAGAATCCAAAGTTTATAAGCTTATCCTTTCGTCACCTTTAACCATATCTTTTAACGAGGTGGAGTGGTCCTATTCTTTACACGGCACTTTTATTTAAAAATGATTTTACAAATATAATAACAACCGAGATACCGTTAAAAAGTGTTTTCGATAATGGCATCACGTAAAAATTAAGCAGAAGATGTAAAATAGTATGTCATAAATCTACAATGAATACAGAGAAATATGAGTGCTTTACTCACATTTTATATAGAAAAAAAAAATATTGTTAATTATTCACATTGAACACTGTTTTTTTTAATCTGTTAAAGCTAAAAGCAGGTTTTCGTTTTTTTTCTTGCTTATTTGATAGGCACGTGACAACATTATATCTTATACCAGAACTACAGCTTTTGGTCACGAGGAAATTAAAAAATCTCCGCTGCCATTATAAATATAAAATGTAGTAAGCAACGGGACATAATGATTATTTTATTCATGTGAGCTTGCGATGATTAAAATGTCAGCATTTAAGTTTTATAACGGCGTGTTTTCTAAAGTATATCATTATTAGTTTCGTTTGTAAATTTCGGGTTAACAATATTTTTCTTAAGCTCAATTCCTAGCACCATACAATGATTTCACAGATGCCTCTCATGGGTTCTCAATAGGTATAAATAATGCATATAAATAAAAGTATGATGAGTGAATTTCTATAATGAGTGAAGGATTACAATAAAATTACACTAAGATGCTTAATTATTACTTAAATCCTACGCATATTATAAATATAAATGCGAAAGTTTGTGAGTATGTCAGTATGGATGTTTGTTACTCTTTCACGCAAAAACTACTGAACCGATTACGATGAAATTTGGTATGCAGGTAATAACATAGAATTAATTATATGTTATTTTGGGTTGAAGACCTACTACTACTTTACTACTACTACTTTAGCTAGCTAATTCGACGATAAAACTTATTGAATAAAACGATGAAAGTAAACACGTCTTTATGTACCTATTTGAAACTCAATTCTATTATTAAACAGATCGGTCTTTTCAAAACTGTTAGCTCTGTCTATCTGGCAAGGGATATGGACGTGATTATATGTTTGTATGTATATTTCTCTTTTACGTGCAATAAAGAGTTTACAAACAAACTGACTACAAGTTATGTTAAGAAGTACTTATAGTCTCCTTTCAAGTCGGGGGTGGTATTTACCAATTAAGGGCGTAACATCAAGATCCTCATCCGTGGGCGATGTGATGACGGACAGACAGACAGACAAGCCCCCACAAGTTGACGCGGTCTTGGAGCGCCGCCATTATAATACTTGAATAGCCTTCGGACCGTTTGAAGCTGCAATAATCTATACTAATATTATAAAGCTGAAGAGTTTGTTTGTTTGTTTGAACGCGCTAATCTCAGGAACTACTGGTTCGAATTGAAAAATTATTTTTGCGTTGAATAGACCATTTATTGAGGAAGGCTTTAGGCTATATATACATCACGCTGCAACTATAAGGAGCGAAGAAATAATGGAAAATGTGAAAAAACGGGAAATATTATTCACCCTTGAGGGCTTCAATGATGCCCAAAATAACTATTCCACGCGGACGGAGTCGCGGGCGGGCACAGCTTTATATAAACAGTGGATGCGCTTCATAGATCCTTATTCTTAAATATGGAAGCTTAGTATGTCTGTTTGTATTTATTTATATTTTTTTGGGAGCTTGCCATCGGTACAAGCTTAAAAAATTACAGGACGATGAACTAATGAGACACGCAAGCTGTCTACCTGATCGTAAAAGGTAGATGTAAATTTGTAATATTGAAATTTTCCAATTGTAATTTCCTAAATTCGAACGGGAACGAATCCTCAGTCAAGAGTACTATATAAAGGTTGCATTATCGTAAATCACACGTCACTCGCCATGTACAGACAGACAAACACTTTCCATTTCCAATCGCGAAGTTGATCTCTCGAGCAATCAAGATGCAATCAATCAATCAATCATACACCTGCAAGGCAACGGTCATTGATTTTCTAATGTATTTGTTAAGTTACTTCCGTAGGTACATACATACATACATGTCTTAAATTAGGCATTCGAAATATGTTTTGCATTAAAAGGAATTTAATTTCAAAAGAAGGATTAGTTCACAATAATTTAACACCGTTTTACACTTCGTCGAAATAACTAACCAATCTAACTAAACTAAAAAACTAAATAAAGAATCCCAAGTTTGTAAACCTATCCCTTAGTCGCCTTTTACGACATCCATGGGAAAAAGATGGTGTGGCCCTATTCTTTTTTTGGATTGGTGCCGGAAACTACACGGCGTTTCGATTTTATAATTTTTTTTGCTATTTAACTATCCGGTTAAGAGATTAATATTTTTAAATGTAGTCGTATGATCTTTGACAGAGCAGTCATATTACGATGCTTCGAGGTGCACTGCACTGTGTCTCATAACTTTTCATCGATAGAGGTTTGACATGCATTTTTATTATTGGTTTGTTTGTTTGTAAACTCTTTATTGCACATAAAAAAATATATAACAAATTACAAATCAATTATTGGATTTAGAAGAATATGTACAATGGCGGACTTATCCCCAATGGGATTTCTCTTTAAATTGGTCTTTAAATTCGTACATGAGTTTGCATTAACGATAAATTAATTGGCGACTGTTTATCGTGAGATGGCAATCATATCGTGGAAAGGCAGAAAACCGGTAGACGTGGACGAGTCTGATTAAAATCGCAGGAGAAACGGCTGCTTAGTGGGCAATTAGTGTCGAAAACTTCTGCGCGGGACTTTTTGAATTCCCATTTTTTTCGTTCCCGTTGAAATTTGCAGAAAAATTCTAAACCTATGTTATTTTTGAAGGTCTATTCTATCGCTCTGCTTAATTTCGTCAAAATCTGTTCTGTTGTTTTTGAGTTTTTTTGTTACGCGCGCGAAAAACTATCGCTGTTTCGCTTTTTACTAACGGATGAAACGGGACAGCGATATACTATTTATAAATACTACAGGCATTAAACGCACACATAATGTACTTTATGTATAGTTTAGCGCGATAAAAACAAAGTCGCGCGTGTCATACTATGGACAAGCAAGCGTACCAATGTATACTTTATCTTTAGAAAAGTCAAAAACAAATTCCTTTCTAAGAATTCAAATGATAGCTTAATAATTTAATAACCGCCAGCGACACGGTGAGTGGCTTCGCGACCGCGTTAACTCAGGTTCGGTTCCGGATATGCGCACGCACACCATACACTGTATTAAAGTTACAATTATTATATTTTACAGATACATAAAATCATAGTTTTGAGCGAGTTGATTTTAAAAAAAGAGAAAAATCTTTTAATTAAGACGGATTTCGGATCTAGGTCTTTTGATTGAACTCTTTTCGAATATTTCATTTATAAGCGTAACCACCATCGACATTTATATATATGATATATTTATAACCACCTTTTACCTACGGGCAAAAGGTGGTTATAAATATAGCTTTTATTCGTTCATAACACAACGAATGAAATGAATTAATAATTTGCATTGTTTTCAGCAAACTTTGGAGACAGGAGGAACAGGCGGCGTCGTCAACCTCGAGACTTTGGAAGCTAAGGTTAGTATATTTATATTAGGTATAGGTACTAGCCTATACCCGCAAGCGACTAATTTAACGCCACCTACAAAAAAGCGTCTGCATTAGCAGCACCTACAAAAAGCAACATAACTAAACGCTACCTACAAAAAGCGACGAATTTAGCCCCACCTTCAAAAGAATACAAGTTTTTATGCAGTATAAAAGACTGTAGTTTTTACCGGGATATAAGGTTCCTTATGTCTTTATTAAGGTTCTTTATTATATAAATGTGATAATCCGTGAAGAGATAACAAACACGCAAAAAACAGAGATCGTGGCAAGTGGAAAGATGTAGTCTCTGCCTACCCCTCCGGGAAAGAGGCGTGACTTTATGTATGTATCTATTTAAGTGGTATGTAGTAATATGTCCTATAAAAATAAAACAAAGACGTATATGTACTACTCAAAACACAGATTTTTACAGTAAAAAGGCGGCCTTGTCGCTAGTGCAATCTCAACAGTAATAGATGCATAATTTCAACAAACTGTAAATTCATGAGCTGCCACTACAAGAGTTAGCGGTCGTAGGTCGCTCATAAATTGCACAAGCTTTGCCCCGCGGCTTTCGTCGGAAGTTGAGTAATTACAAGCCGTGGGTCGGAGGTCGGCCATTGTTGGGCCCGAGGCTGTGCGTCCGCGAACATAACTAATTGTTGTCTAATCCATTCGCTAAGTATTACCTTACCGCTGAGATCTTTGTTTCAACTTAAATAAGTGACTAGAATAGCATACTGTGCCGTGTGGTTCCCGGCACCATTACAAAAAAGAATAGGACCACTCCATCTCTTTCCCACGAATGTCGTAAAAGGCGATTAAAGGATAGGCTTATAAACTTGGGATTCCTCTTTTAGGCGATGGGCTAGCAACCTGTCACTATTTGAATCTCAATTCTATCACTAAGCCAAACAGCTGAGCGTGGCCTATCAGTCTTTTCAAGACTGGTAGCTCTGTCTACCCCGCTAGGGATATAGACGTGATCATATGTATGTATGTATATCATCAGTGTGCGCCTTTAGAATGTGATCCCGGATTAGGTAAGTCAGGGTTTTACACGAACTGACAACGATACCTCATAATATTTTAACTTTTTTTTTAATCCGCAAGCTTTTCAGAACACCGTAACCCGTATTTGATCGATCATGATTACATATCCAATTGCCTGAATGTGCATAGGTTTCCTCACGATGTTTTCCTTCACCTTAAGAGTCGGTTAGTATTCAAACTAATGTAAATAATTTTCGAAAATAATCATTATTCGTTATATTACAGTAGGTACTAGTACCTCGGTCAAATTAACTGTAATCTAACCTGTATCATTTAAATTTATTTATCGTGACATATTAATTACATTTCCATGCTCGAAAGACATTGAAATGTAATACGAATATGAACTTTGTTTTTCAGTCTTATCTCGGCCACTTTATTTTAATTAAGACCAAACGTTATCCACTTTCAATTTTATAAACGACACAACTCAAAGATATTTTCATTTGCTGCATGCTGTTTTGAATGAGCCAAGTAACACATCGTTACCTTACAGT
Organism: Amyelois transitella; assembly: GCF_032362555.1. Lineage (NCBI taxonomy): Eukaryota > Metazoa > Arthropoda > Insecta > Lepidoptera > Pyralidae > Amyelois > Amyelois transitella. The sequence continues at coordinate 12,675,267 of NC_083508.1, read as the reverse complement.
AAAATATTTTTCACGAGAAAATGGAACATTGGTGTAATTTTGTCCATACATTTATATACATTATCCACATCCACATCCACACTAATAATAAAGAGGAAAGATTTGTATTTTTGTATGTTTGTGTGGAATAAACTCAAAAACTACTGGTTCGATTTTGATAAAATTTGGCACAGATATAGAATAGACCTTCAAAAGTGACATAGGCATAAATTTGTTTTGAAATAAATTAGTTTTCAGGTAGATTATTCAACATTCATAAAGTAATCCGGGAAAAAAAGCGCTACCGAAAATCTTTCCGTGCGTGCGCTAGATCTACTGTTGATTATACAGACATACAATGTATTACAAAAATAAAGGGTTTTTGCAGATCTATAAAAAAGTCTGCGACACAATATATCTAACTTCTATAATTTAGTAACTACAAGGTATTTTGTGCGTAAAAAAATAATGTAAATTCAAAGGTGCGTTTTGAGAATTATTATTAGACAAGCATATTAATCCTTATGATTGAAAATTGTTTTATCATCAAGATAATTTTACAGAGATAAACTTTGTCCTTTACAGCTCAGTGATTGGATAAATAGATTCTGAAATATCGTGAAATTAAAAACACGCACTCCAAATTATTTTAAGTGCCTACGTCACGCGAACGCGCTTGCCGCATAGGTACTTACGCGGTGTCTCGATCGCCTGAGAGAAATGTTTACTCTTTGTTTATTTCAAAATATAAAACACAAAAATATGTCCACCCGTGCAAAGCCGGGGCGGGCCGCTAATATTATATAAATTTGCAATTGTATACAGTAAACCTCCTTTTTTTCTTTAAGACCGAATCGTGAGACTTTTACTACTTGCATTTCTATTTGGCGGATTGCTATGTAAATGACGGTCATATATTAAAAGCTAGGCAGCCTGCAATTATTCAATTCACAGCTGCAAAGAGAATACATTGTATGTTATTAAAAGAACTCGTCCAAATTCACTGACCTATAATGTTATGTACCTACCTACACTTCATATTGATATGTAAAAGTGACTGCCTACTGATTTTCGCCATTTTGGCGACGTTATGCTGAAATTGGTGTGAGTGTTAATGGAACAAATCGTGGAAAGTTTTTTCGCCTTCATTTTTAGTAATCAATAACCAATTGTCGGGGTTAAGAACTATCTGTTTTATATAAAAAAGAAATCCTGTGACTATATCCACACTCTACACTTTATGTGTGCAAAATTTTATTTGTGAAGATTATTCAATTGTGAAGAGGGAATAAACAAACATAAAATAATATGTACTTTAATTTAATATTTTTTATATTAATGGTATTTGGATTCGGTCCAGCGTACTAGTGTTATAAAGGTCAGTGTTCACATTACACTAATATTACACAGCTGGCAATTTGCCAGCGCTGACAGATTTACAGTCACGGAGTCGGGAGCAGTTTCGGAGACACAACCCTTAGGCACAACATATATGGTGAAGAAGAAAAATGCCTTGTTGGCATAACCCGTTGTTTTAATAAATTTTTCATCTTACCATTTTGCCATATGTGTTCTCATATTACACAGACATTAATACTCGTAAGAAATGAACGATTTGGTGTCTTATGTGTTTGTTGTGAATGTTTTTTGCGAATTATATTTCGTTTGAGGCGTCAGTAGTGGTTAACCAAGATAATAAAACTATATTAGTATGGGAAAAACAACAAAGGGGCAACTTCGCAATTATATATATATATAATATACTAAATATTTTTTTACAATGAACTTCGTTGCAACCACACAATTATATCTCATAATAATCGAACATCACACCAAAAGGAACCGCTACAGATAGTTACCGACGAGTACATATCGTGTGAGTAGAAAGGGCGCAAATAAGTCATTACGGTAAACTGCACAATCGCTGGGAACGCGCGATTAGAGCGTGATGCGCGCACGCACGGCGAAACGCGACTTTTGTAACGATTAGGAGACGCCTTATCTAGATCTTGGCGAGCATTTTCACCAGATAGGTAGGCGTGAGGAAACAAAAGTTTCCGGCTGTTAAGAATATTATATCTTTTCGTGGATGTCGTATGAATTGACAAAAGCATTAAAAGCAGATATAACAAGTTGGTATCAGACTGGAAATGGATCAGAATTTTTTTTCATAGTAATTATGTTTCACTAACTACTTATGTGTGTCAGAATGGCGGGTGTACCTCACGGATTTTAATATCTGTTTTGGATTAAAAACGTACTTGATATGTACCTCAGTGTACCTCTCCTAAAAATCTGTATACCTCCTTCTATGTAAAGATTTTAAATAAAATAGGTACACCCGCCATCCTGACGTCAGGACCGCGGGTGTACTTCTAGTTAGCATATGTAGGTAAGTAAACTGTATATGTAGATTTGGTACCTCTTGTGTACCTGCAGAAACAAATATTAAATAAATAAAAAATATTAAGGGTGCTGAGAAAATGAAAAAAAAAAAAGGTTTTTTTCTTTGACGTCGTTTTTATTTTACAAAAATAACTACAGTATACATACATACATACATATAATCACGTCTATATCCCTTGCAGGGTAGACAGAGCCAACAGTCTTGTAAAGACTAATAGGCCACGTTCAGCTGTTTGGCTTTAAGATGGAATTGAGATTCAAATAGTGACAGGTTGCTAGCCCATCGCCTAAAAGAAGAATGCCAAGTTTATAAGCCCCCCTACCCCTTAGTCGCCTTTTACGACATCCATTGGATAGAGATGGAGCCATTCTGACACACATGACCACATGTGTGTCAGAATGGCGGGTGTACCTCACGGACAGACATACAGACAGTGAAGGCTTAGTAATAGGGTCCCGTTTTACCGTTACCGTTTTTTGGGTACGTAACCCTAAAAAAGACGTCATAGAAAAAAAAATTTTTTTTCATTTTCTCAGCACCCTTAATATTTTTTATTTATTTAATATTTGTTTCTGCAGGTACACAAGAGGTACCAAATCTACATATACAGATTACTTACCTACATATGCTAACTAGAAGTACACCCGCGGTCCTGACGTCAGGATGGCGGGTGTACCTATTTTATTTAAAATCTTTACATAGAAGGAGGTACACAGATTTTTAGGAGAGGTACACTGAGGTACACATCAAGTACGTTTTTAATCCAAAACAGATATTAAAATCCGTGAGGTACACCCGCCATTCTGACACACATTACTACTTTCGCTTGTTTGGATAATTAATTAGAAAGATATTACACTTGTTGTCAATGCATTTTCTTTTGTAGCCTTCTACGACATCTAACAAGAATAGAAATGTTCAAATCAAATTCTTGTTCTATGTCGTAGAAGCTTCATTTGAAAAATATACATAAAATATAAAAGATATATAAATCTTAAAGCTCAGCGACAACTTCCTGGCGTCGCGATGTGGAACGAGGCGTGCGCAGGAAAGCTCTCGACTTCCGAAGCTGCTAATTAAGCTCTAAGTATGGTAAGTAAGGCGCTGTACCGGCTATATGTCTTAATTAATTTGAATGACGGCGATCCGGTTGACGACGCCGTTGGGAACACTAGTTGTCGCACGTTGCTCCGGCCGCTGAATCACAGCGCATAAAGAATTATGAAAATCTACTTTATACCTATAAATTCTACTTTATACCACGTATAAAACCTCCCAGAAAAGCCGACAGATGGCAGTGACAGCCGGGATAATCGCAGTTATTTTAACGGTACGCACAACCAATCACACACACACCGCTAGTGCATTACAAACTGACATATCCATTAACATTTTTCATCGTATTTTTATAGCAATGGCGGATAATTAAGTTAGTTAAGTGTCATCTCGGTTTATTTAGAAACAGGTATTTTCCATCATTCCTGTGCCATGGGAAAGTCTGCATGCAGTGTTTATTTTCCATTTTGTTTTAGAGTATTACTTTGATTGCAATAAACATATCCATTAAATATATAACTGCTTTGAACTTATTTGAGCTGAGACAAATAAACGATTTAAAAAATGACGCCTATCATATTTAAGTCTGAAGCTTTCAGGAAAGACGGAGTTCATAAGTTGTTTGTAGAAATTTATGTATGTTTGATACTATTTCTTGCATCTCGTATCCATTTCTATTCCATCATCAAGTTATACAGCTGGACGTGGCCTTTCAGTCTTTTCGAGTCCTTAGCTCTGTTAACTCTCAAGGTATATAGACTTGATTATATATGTATTTCATTTAACTCAATCTGTGTAACTTGTCCCGTATATATTTATATTTATTTCTTGTATATTATCATATCATTCATTTCATAATCGTCATATTCATTAAGTTTTTGAAAAACCAGTGAACGAATTTGGCTGTAACTCACAACACAATACAATTTACAAGTGAGCAAGGGAAAGCGTAAACGCAAAAAAGTCACTTTCAAGCCACTGGCCTTAAAATATAACACCCCTTTTTTGAGCAGTCATGTTAAAATTGGCATGCCAACATAACTCTAAATGGCATAAGTATAGGTTTATAAACAGCATAGCGTGTGCTGGGGCATTTCTCCGAATGGTAAGATAATGAACTGGAGTTTGCGGCGCGGGCGCATCATTATGGTCAATTCTATGTTTGCGCCAACGAGGCGGATACCAATGGAGCTTGCATTTTTAAATCTTAAGTATACAAGGCAGTGACGCATTGACACTGTGATTGTAACCGGCTCGGGGGCCTTTATTGCTGCGCCTTGCATACAATCTTGCTACGAACATTATCACTGGGCCTTTTTTGCTGTGTTTAATACAATAAACAAAATGTCACCTCCAGCAAATGCCTGCGCGGGCTGTCGGAGCACCATATTGACATCAGGAAAATATATGAAATGTTACGCTTGTGGTTCGATGTTCGATCTTGAGTGTGCAAACGTCCCCCTCAAAAGATATAACCTAATGTCTCATGATAGTAAGCAGTCCTGGCTATGCCCCGAATGTCGCAGTGCGGAACCTAAAAAAGATAATAAAAATACCCCTGTTCGTGGAGCGGTGCAGGTACAACTGGAAGCCGAAAATGTTACGGTGCGTCGCTGTGCGGGAAGGGTTATGCGTCGTAAATCTTCTGATGATTTACCTAACCTGGACTCCAGGTCTTGGGATGACATTCGCGTAATCATTCAAGAGGAGATGTGCAAGGCATTAAAATCTACGCTCAATGAAACCATAAGAGATGTTGTTTCCAGTGAACTCAGAAGTCTAAATGACAAAGTTAGCTCGATTGAAAATTCTCTCTCCTTCTTCAACACCCAGTATGAGCAACTTAAGGCTAGTTTTGATGATAAGGTTGAAACTATTGACCAGCTACAGAAGAGCAATGAGTACCTTCAGTCAACTGTCAGGGATCTTACGAGTAGATTAGGTGAAATGGAACAACAGATGAGGTCAAACAATGTCGAAATTAATGGTATTCCCGAGTATTCAAAGGAGAATCTCTCTACTGTGTTGGTACAGTTAGCTAAATCTGTCGACTATCCATTGGATTCGTGCGAAGTGCTTACCACCACGCGTGTCGCAAAACTAAACAAAGATAATAATGCTCGTCCCCGTGCTGTTGTTGCCAAATTTCGTAGTCGTACAACTAGGGACGGGCTACTTGCGGCCATCTCCAAATTCAATAAAGCCAATCCCAAAGATAAGCTTTCCTCTCATCATTTGGGCTGTGGAGGAGGCAAAGTTTCCGTGTATGTGTCCGAGCATTTGAGCCCAGCCAACAAACAATTGCATGCTTGCACTAGGATAAAAGCCAAACAACTTAATTACAAATTTGTATGGGTTCGGGATGGACGTATATATATTCGGAAGAATGAAACATCTCAGGCTATTCACATTCGTAGCCACGAGAGCTTGAAGCAAATTGTCTAGCAAGTGAAAAGGAATGATTAGTGGCTAATACATCAGGATTCAATGCATATTACCAGAACCTAAGAGGAATGCGGACTAAAACTGACAAAATAAGGTTGGAAATCCTCAATAACAGCTATGATATGATAATATTCACTGAAACTTGGCTAATACCTGAGATTCAAGACAGCGAGTTCATTGATCAACGTTACAACGTATATAGAAGAGATAGATATCCCGTTGACGGAGGAGGGGGTGTTCTCATAGCAATAAACAAGAGTTTCTGTTCGTCACGAGCTCGGTTTTGGGAGACAGCCTATGAGGACATATGGGTGGTAATAAACTTTAAGAAAGACAATGGTGAGACTAAAAGACTGGGAGTATGCGGTTTTTATCTTCCCTATCCTAAACAACATATTTTGGAGGGTTTTTGTGATAATGCGGCTTCTGTCATGCAAACTTTGGACGACGTCCTTGTTGTTGGTGATTTTAATCTTAAATTTATTTCTTGGACGCAAGTGGAAAATTCTAATGTTGCTATGCCTGACAAATATAGTAATTCACTGGGCTATACTCTTGTTGATTTCCTAAACTTAAATAACTTGATTCAGTTAAATTACATAAGGAATGCACTTGACAGAACTTTAGACCTTGTTATTACTAGTTTTAATAATTCGAGACTTGAGAGGTCAATAGATAACTTAAGCAAAATAGACTCACATCATCCGCCGTTACTCATAACTCTTGATTTTGAGGTCTCCATATTGCCTAGACTGACGCAGCCTCGATTGAATTTTTTCCGCGCTGATTATTCCAAAATAAAAGATGAGTTAAAGAAGATCGATTGGCCTCAAAAGTTCTCCACGGAAGCAAGTGTTGATGGAATGACTGAAACCTTTTACAGAGAACTAAATAATATACTCGATAAACACGTCCCCAAATCCCGGCCAAAGCAATCTAAGTACCCTCCTTGGTTTAATGTCCAGCTTATTAAACTCCTCGCCGAAAAAAACAAAATAAGGCTTCGTTTTCGCAAATATAAAAATCCACGCGACGAAATTGAGTATAAAATCCTACGCGAACGTTGCGATCGTTTTGCTAAAACCTGCTATTCCAAATATATGCACGATATGGAGGATACGATAAGCAGTAATCCCAAAAGGTTTTGGAAGTTTATGAGTGACAGGCGTAAAAATACAAACTCCTTACCATCTAATATGAAGTCTGACAATAATACTCACTCAACGGGTAAGGACATAGCAGATTCATTTGCGTCACATTTCTCATCAACTTTTACTGACAATGGCCTCGTAAGTACCCAATGCTTTAACGCACGTCCGGATGGTGATATTTCTTCTGTTACATTACTGGAATCAATCTACTGCTCAGAAAGAATGATTAGTACGGCAATAAAAAAGCTAGACCCGTCTAAAGGAGCTGGTCCAGATGGTTTACCTCCTATATTTGTTAATAGATGTGCAGTTGAACTTACCTATCCACTGTATCTCATATTTAATCGATCAATGGCAACAGGTACTTTTCCTTCTAAGTGGAAAGAAGCGCGAATCATCCCAGTGCATAAAAAAGGCGACAAAGATATTATTAAAAACTATAGGCCTATTTCCATACTAAGTGTATTTTCGAAACTTTTTGAATCATTAGTCTGCAAAACTTTTACCCATCATATCGCACCCCTTTTGGACAAAGCACAACATGGCTTCTGTCGTGGCAAATCTGTAACTACAAACTTGGTGGCATATTTTACGGATCTTGTCGAGAAGGTTGACAACAGAAAGCAAGTAGATGCTGTTTATACAGATTTTAGTAGCGCATTCGACAAAGTAAGTCACAGCCTTTTGATGGGAAAATTGTTGAATTTCGGTGTGTGTGGTCCATTACACCGCTGGTTTGACACATATTTGCAATCAAGGCCGCTCACAGTAGTAACCAATGGATTCTCGTCAAAACCGTATGTGGCAACCTCCGGTGTACCCCAGGGATCGCACCTGGGTCCGATTCTGTTCCTTATATTCATCAACGATATTGGTAGATGTATCAAGTACAGCAAATATTCTTTATTCGCTGATGATATGAAAGTGTATAAAACAATATCTTCACCCAGCGATATAAAAATGCTCCAAGATGACTTGGATCGTGTGAGTAACTGGTGCGACAGAAATTTGATGACAATCAACCCAAGTAAATGTTACTACATAAAATTTACTCGTAAGAGAAATGTAGTAAAGTCAACTTATAATATTAATGGAACTGAACTTGAAGAAGTTGAGCGGATTCGTGACCTGGGTGTGACTCTGGATAAAAAATTAAGTTTCGTCCCTCATTACGACGCCATTGTAGCGAAATCTTTCCAAATGCTTGGTTTCGTTAGACGTAATACTGCAAACTTCAGGAACACTACGACCCTAATAACGCTGTATAATGCATTGGTAAGAAGTCACCTTGAATTTGCAAGCGTTGTATGGAGTCCCAGTTACGAGTGCCACTCAGATAGTATCGAGCGTGTCCAACGGGCATTTACACGTCATTTGGCATATAGAACTGCCGGTTTTAGTCACCGAAATGAATACAGTGAACGATTAAAGAAGTTTGGAATGTTGTCTCTCGGTGACCGTCGCAAGCTGATGGACGTAGCGTTTCTCCACAAGCTCGTCCATGGCGCCGTTGATTGTCACAACGCTATAGAAAATATCAGACTGACGGTGCCTCGACCTAAAGCGCGTAGGAGACTCACTAACACGTTTGCGATCCCTCAATCTAAAACAAACCTCGGCAGGTACGCACCATTCCCAAGAATGCTCTCCACATACAACAAAATGAATGCAAAATTTAACCTGGACATCTATCATGACTCCCTTCCTAAGCTAAAGTATTTAATTCAGTCATCCCATGAATATTGATATTTTACTCACTTGTTGTAATTAATGCCTAATACTGAATATTAATTATTTGCCATTGTATATATTTTATTAATGTTTAATTGAAAATGAAGTATAAAATTATGTTTCTTTAAATTTAAATCCTTGCATAGATATTGTTTTTAATTTGTTAATAATATAATTGCATGATATTTGTACCTACAAATTAGGACTTTAAGCTTAATTTTGGAAATGCTGTGTCACCTATAATTGGGTTGCATGCTAGCACACTAAATGTAATGTTTATTGTAAACGTTTGTCATGTAACCTGTTGGTGTACCTAAATAAATAAATAAAATAAAAATAAAATAAAAAAGGCGAATGTAGCAGATGCGATGGGCCAGCAATTTAACCAATCTTTGCCATTAAGTTTTCAGTAGCTCAGGAGTAAGATATTATTGTATTGTAGTTAATGTATTTCCTTTTCTCTTGAACCAAAATTTAAATGTTGATATCTTATATATGCCAAAATATAAAAAAGACTAAATCTAGATACTAAAGTAACAATCTCTAGAACACTTCTTTAGCAACCCTTTAAAAGATCTCCCCTTCGAGCTCTAAGTAGTTCCGTTTTCAAAAAGTAGTCCAATTTAACAAAAAAAAAACGATAAATCAATTGGCGATGATATACAGAAATTCTATATTCTCCATTTGAATACGAACTCCTTGTTTGTGGCATTTCTCCGTGTAGCAGCGCACACTAATTGCAGGCTCGCCGTCGGCCGCGCGAGGAAAGCCGCGGTGCAAGCTGTGTAGTGGCCGCGAACAATCCTACAACAATACCACGGAAATGGTCAGATCTTATACCTAGTGGTTATGTTCGACTATTATGTTCGGACTTGTACGGCCGGCGGCTTTGACTGGATTGCTTTTTAATTTTAAGAGAATGTTTTTTTTTCTAAAATCAAATTAAGAACCTTTTTATAGATAGTAAAAAAAATATCTACTTAAATACTGTTTTGGTATGGTTGTCAAATTTACCCATGATTACATACTTACGTTCTATTTTATAAATTTTGACTGTTCACTTTTCTAGTCATTATCCTCAAATTTAAAATATTTAATCTTTATGTGATACCTTTTAACGGCAAGAGAAACATTACCATTCGCAACATAAACATTATCATTATTTTATGTAAATTCAAGACTTTCTCGTTAACTAGTACGACCCGCCCCTGCCTCGCACGAATAGTAGTTATAACTTATCTATAGCCGGATGATTCTGTTGATGGTGGTTCGTGATCTATAAAACTCATAGATAATTTCCTATTCCTATTAAAGTCTTACTTATACTTTGATTAATAAGTACTAAAATGATCTAGCTTAAGTAAAAATAAAATATGAATAGATAAGCTAGAAATAAACATATTAGCTAAATAAAAGTAAGCTTTTATAACAATACAAATTAGGAAAACCTCTTATATCTCTCATCTCTGCGAGTTCCTGGTTGCACCCTCCATGGAAGTGTTTCGGAACCCGGGATCCGCCTTCCGACCTAAAACCCTATAACGGTAAAAGGTAATAGGGTACCCGTTTTTAAGACGCCAGGGAACCTTCATATCCATTCTATAGGAAAAATAATTTAAACTGTAAAAAATAATCATTTTACACATTCAAAATTAATATCCACCATTTCGCTTAATACGAAAGCTGCATTCAATTTCACACGGACGGAACATAATGTTGGTAAAGTATAATTTATTGTAATCACTCTCCTCGTAAACGATCCTGATCAAACGACCGTGCTGGTAAGTTATGGAGTTAATCCGGCGCAAGAAGCCCGCGAACTGTAAAACGATTGCATTAAATCTCCAAGGATGGCGGTCATCATTACACGCCAACGGACGCCTAGTAGGAAAATAAATAAAGCGCAGAAATGGCACTGTTTAGCACCTTCTCTTCTGAGAAAATCTCCAGAATTGCCGAGCTTAATGTATTTTATTTCGTAACACAATAGCAGAGATACGTTTACTCAGAACAGCGGCCACGTATGTAAGAGAAATGCGTCAATGACAACATTAACAAGAATAAAATGACATAAGGTCTTATTTTTTTAACCTTTTGGTGTTAATTCACGATGAGGCATGTAGATAACAAAGTTAATTTTACATGAAGAAGGAAGACTGACTACCTATCTACATTCTAAACATTTTATGGCTAAAATGCTGATAATAGACACTGGACGGTAAACATCTTCAAGTACTAAACTTCTGATAGAAAAAGTAAATAAAAATCGCTAACGAGGCTGTCAATGAGCCTGAGGCAGTAATACACGGCGTCCTGGCAGACTATCATTGTAAATTGTTGATGTGCGTTCTAAGCGGCAAGATTTATGTTCAATAGTAGGGTTACTTAAATACGAGTATATTAGATGATAGTCGTATGAAGTACTGAGCGTCTGTGGTCGAATTGGTAAGGTGCCCGGATAAAATGCGTGCTGCGTAGTAAGTCACAGGTTCGAATACCACCCCGGTCATATCAATAACTATTTTCAAAGTTATTACATTAGTTTGAATACTAACTGATGCTTTTACGGTGAGGAAACCTGCACATTCAGGCAACTAGATGTGTAACCATGATCGGTCTACGGGTTTGGGTCCCCCTGCAAAGGTTACGGCAGTAAACGGGAGTCGCTTCGTGTAAACACCCGACCAGGATAAATGGTAAAAGGTATAACCCCGGGCTCCTCTCCAGAGTGGTGAGGATGCAACCGAGACTAAAGCCAGGAGGAAAAATACTTATATGAAGTACTCTGTCTACCCCTCCGTACTATGCATGTATAATAGGGACCTATTTGTCATCTTAAAACTGAGGATGCCGAACAGCAATAAAAAATAACAGCTTTCCTATTTATACATCTTAGGTCAAAGACTTGAAATGTTTCAACGCGTAATTTTACAAATACATACATAAACTCACGCCTCTTTCCCGGAGGGGTAGGCAGAGACTACCTCTTTCCACTTGCCACGATCCCTGCATACTTCCTTTGCTTCATCCACATTCATAACTCTCTTCATGCAAGCTCGGCGGTTTCGGGCACTTTTGACCTGACCCTTCACCAGGACGTCCTTAATTTGATCAAGATATGTTCGTCTAGGTCTTCCCACCCCGACCTTTCCCTCCACACTCTATTTATTTTACAAATATTTTGATTAAATCCATAATTCTCATTCTCAAGATTACACAGACAATCATTACAGTAACTCTAGTACCAATGAGTCCCACGATCATGACTCACACTTATTACTTCGCCAATTATGAATTAGCTATAGCACTAGGCGCAAGAGATTGCATTTACATAAATCTTCATGGGCGTTATTTTTACTCCAATGTTTACAATACACATTATGGTGATATACGTATTTTTTTCTTACACAGACAGAGATCAGGTTTTCAAAGGCAGGGACGAACGTAATGACTATTTGGCGTTCTTTAATTAATTTCTTCAAGTATAGCGACAAAAGTAACTTACTAATAATAACATAGAATTATAAAAATTTTAATGTCTATTTACAAAAAGAATCTTCTAAAATATTTTGCGGTGTTTAATTTAATTAAATTCACTTACAAGTCTTCGTCTTGAATAGGCGGTCAAAGCATTACCTAGATACACGAGTAAATGAAAGGTTTTAGAAATAAGGAAAGACCCAAACGAGAGCAGAAAAGGACTGATTATTGTGATGGAAATTATCATACTTACTTTATGTGGAAAAATGGGAAACGAATAATATGTGGCGACATCTCTACGCCACAAGTAACAAAAACAAAATCACGCGACGCTATCAATCAAAAACAGCGAAAGGTCTAAACCGCGCAAGCAAATATTTCACAGATTGGAGCATATATACAACCTCCGACACAACATCGTCTGTCGCGCGGTTCCCCAGGCATCAAACCTAGGCTGGCGGAAGATCTCCCCTTTGGTGGCGGTCGAGCCGTAATACCGCTCCGGCTACAAAGACAAGCATTTCACCTGGACAAGATGCATAAGAAACTTACGTATAATTTATTGTTCAGATGGCGAGCATCGAGGTATCGTTGGCAGGGTCCCGGCGTCGGGGAGCCACACGGGACCTGGGGCGAGAACTGGATGCTCTACGCACAGCGCTCAGTGATAAAGATAACCTCATCCAAAGGTAAATCTGCAAAACCTGCCATTTCTAGTCTCATTTAAATTAATAAAATCTGACAATCACTTTGATTGAAAATTGGTAATATGCTGAACATACATACATACATATGCCACGTCTATATCCCTTGCGGGGTAGACAGAGCCAACAGTCTTGAAACGACTGAATGGCCACGTTCAGCTATTTGGCTTAAAGATTGAGATTCAAATAGTGACAGGTTGCTAACTCCTCGCCTAAAAAAGAATCCCAAGTCTGTAAGCCTATCCCTTCGTCGCCTTTTACGAAAGGGGGAAAGAGATGGAATGGTCCTATTCTTTATTGTATTGGTGCCGGGAACCACACGCTGAACCTGCACACTTGCACATATTATGTTACATGAGCTTATAACTATGATCCTGGAGAGGTCAGACGAGCAACAGTAATCTAATTATGTAATTTACCCATTATTGCGTCTTTCCTCAAGAGTTACGCAAACGGCACGAATGCCAGGACAATGACGTTGGAGACGTATTTTTCATTCTGTTTCAAACTTATTTATGCTCACAGAAAACATTTATTTGCAGCTTGAAGAAACAGCTGAGTGCTTCATTGAGCGCGGCGCGGCTGGCCTCCCAAGCGGCTAGTCCAGCAGCGACCCGCGCTGGGTCTCGTCAGGAATCCACAGCCTTATCAGCTGACGACAGGAGGGCCCTGGAGGAACGAGCCGTGGCCGTCAAGGCCGACCTGGACGCGAGGCGGGAGAACATACAGGAGCTAAGGAAAAGACTGGAGAAGACGCATGTTACTGAGTGAGTTCTGTTAGAACTTCATTAATCTTCTGTCGGACGAACTGCAAATGTTACTAGATGACATGAACTAGTGGTGAAAAAAAGAGTACAAGCTGTGACAACTGCTTGGCTGAGAACTGCAGTAATTGTATCATGGTTTAATTTTTAACAGTAACTTTATTGCTACAATTAATAAAGTACCAATGAACTACACTACTACTAGCCGTTTTTTTTCCGGCACCAATAAAAAATAATAATAGGACCACTTCGTCTCATCCCATGAATATCGTAAAAGGCGACTAAGGAATAGGCTTTTAAACTTGGATTCTTCTTTAAGGCGATGGGCTTGCAAGCTGTCACTTTATTTTCAATAGATACAACTAAAACATTGGTCGAATAATGTCATCAATAAACAATAAACTACCCGAAATATACGAATAAAACACATTATTTAGACGAGTCCAAAACGCCCCGTACAAAACGCTACTCAAGTGTGACGTCACACCTGAGTTTCTTGTTCGCGTCATGAAATTATTTATAGCAGCTACCTTAATTCTTGCGTTTGTGGATATGATATCTTAATTACAGTACCGAATTTTTGTTTTTTTTACTCTTATTATAATTTTGAATATTTTTAATGGACTTTCCAAATGTAAAAATTTAAACAAAAAAATTCACGTAGCGTATTTAATTACGTCTATTCTATCATGTTATTAACTAATTAATATTGTTTTAAGACCTTGTCATCATCCCAATTGCTCATATATTTCATCAGTATTCTACTTAGAAAATTTGAATCTATAAACTATACCACAAGGAGAATTTCTTTAAAAAGGTGTATGTTTTGTTGTAGCAACATCGACACCCGCATCCAGCAGGCTGAGCTACAATACAAGCTGGGCCGCGAGGAGCTGGAGCTGCTGACCCTGGGCGAGCAGGCGCGTGCGCTGGCGCACCTCATCGAGCAGTGCGATGCTAACCAACACCGCGCCACGCTCTACAGGTACTAACAGCCTAATTGTTTAAGATTATAATCATTTAAGCAGTATTCTTCCTTAGTTTAATTTGAAGTCACACCAATCAAGAAAAGTAAGAAAACATGACTCAGGGAAGAAGTTTACAGTTTCTTTTCAAATTTGCCACATATCCTGGGTTTCTACCGTTTTTTGGTTAGGTAAGATTCTTATAATTGCACGACAACAATTATAAGTTAACATAGTCACCTCTATCTACCCTGCGGCGTACACAGAGCCACTTGTCATGGAAATTGAGAGGCCACGTGTAGTTGTACTGAATAATATAAGTAAATCATGTCGTTATGTAATCTCATAACGTAACCCACAGTAAATATGATATCTTACAATGTCTCTGTCACCGCAAGGACGGCATGTAAGACGCTCGCGGTAAGTAGGCCAGTGTCTTGAAGTTACCGCGGCGGGAGACCACAAACAAACTGACACGGCCACCGCAGCGTGGGAAGTTTAGCTTAGGGTTTGTATTTTATTAATAGATAGTTAGTATAGGAAATATGCTTAAAATAATAAAATATTTGCGCTGGTAAAGAAAAGATGATGCACGCTCAAAACAGACTGTCATTTATTTTTCTTTTTTTAAATTACAAAATGTTTGTCCTTTAAAAAGGAGTTCGGAACACTCTAAGGAGTTCGTAACAGTTAGGTAGTTACTAATGTAGGTCTCTAGTATATTTTAAAACTAAAGAACAGATGAACATTTTAAGTTATCTTATTATCTATTAATCTCAATTCTATCAATAAGCCAAACAGCTGAACGTGGCCTTTCAGTCTTTTCAAGACTGTTGGCTCTGTCTACCCCGCAAGGGTTATAGACGTGATGATATGTATGTATGTATTTCCAGTTATGTCTCTTCTAGAGTATCTACGCCCGCAGCTCCACCCACGTAAAACAATCTCGTTAATTTCCGTTCACGCGAGAATTTCCGGAAAATTTGGCAAGTACTGCCAAATTTCAAAGCTTTAGATCCAGCGGTTTTGGGTGTCCATCAGTCAGTCTGTCTGTGTCCTAAAATTTTAACTTGTGAATCAATAACTAATATAAAATAAACTGCACATCAATTACAAATTTTATCGTTAATGATCTTTGTTAACAGTATAATGCCGCACCGTGAGATCACACTCGTAAATCATGATTGCGCGTGATTCTACCGCCTCGAGATCCACCCGCGGTGTTACATTTAGCACTCCCGCGATTATTCTCTAATGGCAGCTTACGAATCTCCAAATTGGCATGTTCCTCGCTTTCTAGTTCGGCAGGAGAGTGAGATTTTTTCCCAAAGATTGCGAGAAAGTATGCCGGGCGCCTCCGCCCCCCAAAACAATGGCGATGTCGTAACAATTGTAACAATTACCGGCGATTTGTGCGCCGCTATCTGAGATCTTCACAGTTTTCTGTTTAAATAAGCTGCTAAATCGCGGCACGATTTACACGCCCCTGACTGTATGTAAACACTCGTTGAAAAGTTGAAGTGGTAATGATCTTGTGCCGTGTGGTCCCGGCACCAATAGAAAAAATAATAGGACCACTCCATCTCTATTTGGCTTAATGATAGAATTGAAATTCAAATAGTGACAGGTTGCTAATCCATCGCATAAAAAAGAATCCCAAGTTTGTAAGCCTATCCCTTAATCACCTTTTACGACATCCATGGGAAAGAGATGGAGTGGTCCTATTCTTTTTTGTATTGGTGCCGGGAACCACACGGCACAAATCTCTTTTACTTACTCTTTTAAATATGACTTAGATATTTAATGAACATTCGCAGTAGGTACTTGCTACCGTGAACTCCTCAATTATAAATTCTAATTTAATTCCCATGAAAAGTAAAATTGTATACCTTAAACTAAATCGAGATAAGAGAAACATTCTGATTGTACAATTAGCGGAACGGTGATTTGTCATCCGCAGACAGTTTCCCAGCATACAGAGACGCAGACAGACATACAGTCACATCGTCACAATAAACTGTTCTAACGAAATCTCGTTAACTTTATGTTTTCTACATTGTCTGTCGAATTCTCGAAAGAATTGTTGCGTTATCGTTTTAAATGTGATTTGTGTGATTAAAATAAAAAAATGAGTTTGTAATTAAATTTGTCAGTACACTTAAATATTTTCTTTTGTTTAATTTTCAACGTTATAATTGTCAACGTGGCTCCAGTTTAAATATATATCTTTTTTATACGAAGTCAATGATTTATCTAAAAAAAAAAGTATTTAACAAACTTCTACCTCTTTTTTTCAAATACATAAAATAGTTTTGATGAAAAATATAGATATAGGCACTAGCCGACTTATTGTCAATACATATTTAATTACAATAGAAGTAAGAAAGAATGTTAATTAAATTAAGTTCGTACAATAACTAATAATTAAAGTAAATCTGTCAGAACATATGTGGTAATCCTTTCGCACACAATAGCAGACTTGCGAAGTTCACAAAATTTAGTTAGTTACCAAGGTTTTTATTGCATTCAATTTATCTCACACATTAGTTGAGCTGTTGACAGGTCCGCCGTAACGCAATTGCCAAGCAATTTATTTTAAAAACTAATTAATTGAATAACTTATTAATGATACACAGGTTGAGAACAATAAGTGTTGGCATTATTTTCATCATCTGTGGAAAATAATTTGTACATAAACATCTTTTTTTATGTACAAATTATTTTACGTACATTAACAATAAACTTTAACTTAAGTCCGATAAAACATAACTTAAGTAATATAAGTTATAGTAACTTAGGTTATATCTAATATTATTTAATAATTAAAAAAACTATAGATTTACAGATTTCTTGAGAAATCTAAACATGTTATAAGTTTTGTCAGTTAATCAAATAAAATTAAAAATAATACCGCGTTGTTTTCTGTTGCAGTTCTGCCTACACATAACAAAGTAAATAAATAAATAAATAAATATATAATAAATATATACGGGACAAATTACACTGATTGAGTTAGCCTCGAAGTAAGTTCGAAACTTGTGTTACGAGATACTAACTCAACGATACTATATTTTATAATAAATACTTATATAGATAAACATCCAAGACCCAGGACAATCAGAAAAAGTTCTTTTCTCATCATGCCTTGACCGGGATTCGAACCCGGGACCTCCGGTGTCACAGACAAGCGTACTACCGCTGAGCCACAGAGTAAAAAGGGCTACTTAACATGTAGTGCATCATCACTAACGTAAGTTTGTGGCTGTCGATTGGCACAAAAAGTCAAAGACTACACTTTTACCAATCTATTATTATATTCTGAATAATTTTATTATTACAAATAAAAAACTTGGAACAAAAAGTTTCTCTAAGGTTCAATTCTTATAGATAAATTCTTAAAGATCATAATCATTTTATTAGTATAAATTTACATAAAAATATCAAAACTATGATCATTTCAGCGAACCATAAAAACCACTAAGACGAGTCGGGCTTATCTAAACTAGGAACCAGATTCTTTATAAATCAAATAAAAAAGATAACTATCTTATGTTGAAAAGATAGATAACCGATAGTTATTTCTTAACATAGATCACAACTGCCGACAAAAAGGGCTCATAAATAGGCGTGAATTTTCTCAGAAGTCGCCTGCGATTATCTGTATTAATGTGTTGTACACGGAGATATGTCTGTGGGACATTATTCTTTTATGGTCACTCAGTCGACACAGTGCGTCTGTGAAGCAATAACCCACCCTACTTATGACGTTGATTGTTCTTACATGTATTTCAATAATATTATAGAACTCTGTCGTTACTGTCCACCTGTCCTTATAATGATGTCCATGTATATAAAATATATTAGGTTTCACACGGATCTACGATATCGTCACTTGTCAGGTCATCGTGTATTTTTCAACCTTGACATTGGCTAAATCATCGTTTTGTTGAACGATGGAGCCTTAATATTAAAAAGTGAAGTGAAGGTTGATAAGGTATTGATAACTACTAAGGTTATATATATTAGCTGTCTGCGTATTATTATTAGGTAGTAGGTTAATTTAAATTTCAATAATAATAATTTCTCCTAAAATTTACCCGAAACAAAGTCCAAAATTATTTTCGTATAATTTCATTGCAGTCTTTTCTATCTATACTATAAAATATTTCACTTTAATTATTTTTTAAAGGGCTTTTCAACAAGTCATATAAGCCTAATTCACAGCCTGTAGTAACATATTATTGAGAAAATATAAAATTCGTCTCTACATCATGCTGTCGCCGCACCTCGCTACATAAGGCTAGTTTTCATAAATAAAAGGCGCATTTTCATAAATTTTCGCGCCGCAGCAACACCTTACAAGTCGTGTGATTGATTGTCAATGACGTCTACGCTCTCGGGACACGTTAAAGGTATCATTAAATTGTTTTATACTTTAAGAGCAGTTATGAAGTTTTTTTAAGTAACAAGGTTCATATTTATTTAAAAAAATATATTTTAAGTTTGATTGTATTTTTTCATCTTAAAAGAAGACCGTGGAAATATCATTTACTAGCTGTGCCCGCAACTTCGTCCGCGTGGAATTGTTATTTTGGGCATCATTGAAGCCCTCGAGGATTAATAATTTTCCCCGTTCTTTTCACATTTTCCTCATTATTTCTTGGCTCCTAATAGTTGCAGCATGATGTTAAGCCTTCTTCGATAAATGGTCTATTCAACGCAAAAAGAATTTTTCAATTCGAACCAGTAGTTCCTGAGATTAGGGCGTTCAAACAAACAACCAAACTCTTCAAGCAATAAGTACTTATTTTTATTTAACGTAACTACAATAAATTTCACCTATTATATGCGAGCGGCGAGATAAGATCTCATACCGCAAGCGAGATCCAACTGATATACACGGAACCCTATTTACGACAAGTTAGCTTAAGCTTTATCCAATGTTTCATGGTAGTTTAGTAGCCGAGCTTCGAAAGCTCTCAGACAAGAGCAAAAAGAAGTGAATCGACTGGACACATCGCAAGTATCAATTACCTAGTTGCAGTGCAGACTGTGAACACGCAAAAAACATGAGCTTTAGACTCGTAGGCTTTTAAAACTGATCAATTTATTTAGTGGTGCCGTGTGGTTCCCGGCACCAGTACAAAAAAGAATACAACCACTCCATTTCTTTCCCATGGATGTCGTAAAAGGCGACTAAGGCTTACAAACTTGGGATTCTTTTTTTAGGCGATGGACTAAGCAACCTGTCACTATTTGAATCTCAATTTGAATATAATTAAGCCAAATAGCTGAGCTTGGCTTATCAGTCTTTTCATGACTGTTGGCTCTGTCTACCCCACAAGAGATATAGACGTGGTCATATGTATGTATTTATATTTTACGTATGTATGTATTTATTTACTGTTTAATTATTTTCAAGTTTTTTTTTACGAATTACGAGTATGTATGTATGTTTGTAACGCGATAACTTTCGAACCGTTGGTCTGATTTAGAAAGAGAGAAATCAAAAAAGGTTTAGTTTTTAAAATTTTCACAATTTTGTTAAAATTTAGAGTCCGCAAAGTATCTCCCGTCTGATTTTCGCAATCTTTGCATGGAAATCTGAGCTATATTGGATCATGGTAACACATTCAGTTGTCTGCGTGTGAAGAATTAACTCACGATGTTATTCCTCACAGTAATATTAAAAGATATTATTATATTATCCCGAAAATCAATTTGTTAATTTTATATTAGAATTAATTTGTAAATTGACGTCCGGTGAAAATGCTGCAGTATGGTTTGCTCCGCCCCTTCTTCTACATATGAGCTTTGGAAGTGGGAGCAGTTATAATTAGATTTAAGTGATGTGACGTCAATAAGTGCTACCTGGTATCCAATTTTTAAAATAAATCTAGGTATTCTATACAAAATCAAGTTAAGTTATATGATAATGTTCTTTTATATTTTTAAGGTTCGGGACCAAAAAAAGAGTTATAATAGACGGAAAGCAAGGCCTGCGGAATTCCCGACACGCACAATGTATGCCCTCGGGAGAATTCCTCCTTCCCGTATATATAAACTTTTTTTATAAATATCTTGGTTTTCTTTCATCAAAATCGGATATTGCATTAAATTTATGCGGCATTCATTACTTAATCTTATCTTTTTGATAGATGGATAAACTTATTAACAAGAAAACTTAAGAAATATATTATTTATTTTACTTGAACCGGGGTAACTCTATAAAAAGACATAAACGAGCCTCACTAAGCAATATCTATAATTTCGTTATTTTGAGTTTAAAAAGACTGGCAGAGAATTCAATATGGCACCTGTTGTACATTATAAATCATAAAATTTAAATAAATAAATATTTTTATTTACGTTGTGTACATCCATATTTTGGAAAGGCGATCGCGTGGCACTGAACCGTCATTACGGCATTAGCAGCGTTATTACAGAACCTATCATACTCGCATTAACATTAGCGTGAAAACAAGGCGTCATCGTAATCTTGGTAATATCATATATTTGTTTATAATTTTACATAAACGCTGTATGTTAGGTGGTTATAACAATCGTTGTTTTTCTGTCTATAATGGAACATTTCTTTATTGGGTGAATGACTAATTTCTCGATCTTGCAAATCTAAGTATTCTCATGGAATACTTAGGTCTAAACTGACATTGACATGAGATGAGCTGAAGCATATTAAATATACTAAAGAAACTTTTTTTTTGTCATCTCCAATAACAAAAAAAAGTAGAGACTTCCACAAGCTGATATCTAATTATTTCAAAATTGGAAATGACGTTGTTTTTGTTTGGTCCAATAGGATTTTATCACTACAGTTGAGCGTCCACGGCTCCGCCCGCGTAAAACTTATCTCCGGTACCCCCGGGAACTTCCATAACTCCTTTTTTAGCTGATGCCTAAATCATAGCAACTATCGGCATGCCATTCATCGGTCCAGTAATTTAGGCTATGTGTTGATAGTTCAGTCAGTCAATCAGTCATATTAGCTTTTTTATAAAAAGATTGTGTTTTAAGAGCTTGACGTACTCATATATGCAAACAAAATTTTTAATTTGAATTGGATAAAGATTTTGCTAAACTATTGAGCTTTTTAGTGGAGTTAATTATTCGTTGTTAAAATGATAAGGCTTTAAATAATTACCGGTAAAATAGCCTTTTAACCTTTAACGCTTTAACTGGAAATTAAGTTTATCGACAATCGATGTGTTATTTCAAGCAAATTATATCGGGAGATTCTCATCCACCCATCCATAATGTGGATCACGATAACGTCGGTGAAGATCAGGTTACTGTCGGATAAACACCCTGACTTATTTTTATTTCAAACTTAATGAAGTTTACCTCTATATGCGTAATTGAAACCCTACGAAGAGATTAAACCTTCATCATTTGTCTTAATTAAGAAATAATGTTTAATTAAGCATAAAACTTTGCAGGTGCCGTGTGGTTCCCGGCACTATTACAAAAAAGAATAGGACCACTCCATCTCTTTCCCATGGATGTCGTAAAAGGCGACTAAGGGATAGGCTTATAAACTTAGGATTCCTCTTTTAGGCGATGGGCTAGCAACCTGTCACTATTTGAATCTCGGTTCTATCATTAAGCCAAATAGCTGAACGTAGCCATTCAGTCTTTTCAAGACTGTTGGCTCTGTCTACCCCGCAAGGGATATAGACGTGACCATATGTATGTATGTAAAACTTTGCATATAAGTATTAAAAAAAGCAAACATTATTAATCTATCTTTTACGTGAATTGCCGTCTACCCAGCCAGTTTATTTTGAAAAAAAAAATAAATCGAATATTTCAAATATCTACTAGGTGTACTTTTGAAAACAAAATATTGAAATACTTCATGCTTTTTGTCTTTATTTATTCAAAACAACTTTTTTGATTTTGGTCGATTTTCGAATGATCCAACCTTTAACCGTAACTCATAAGGACAACAGAGTATCATCATGCAAAACTTTAAAAAAAAATAGATCTGAAACAAATTCAAACTTTTAAATGGATAAATATTGAAGCAACGCGTAGCGTAGCATTTTAGATTCTCTTTTTAAACAGTTAGGACAAGACAAGAGGTATAACTTCGTCTGAGCCGCATCACAACTACACAACACAATGTTGTTAGTAGCAAAGCCTCACCTCACTCGATATCACAAATCTTTACCGCCGTAAATAAAGCCTAATACGCTGAGACAGGAAAGGCGTGCTTACGTTACAGAATGCATTTCACACAAACTGACCGCAGTTGCGTTTCCCACGGCGGCCGGCAGGGCAAGGGAATTATACCGAAGGGCTTTTGAAAACAACTAAAATTGGCTTCGTTGTTTTATTTAGTAGGTAGCGAACAAAACTCAGGAGTGGGGTTGGGAATTTTTTTAATTTAGATGCGATTCTGAAAAAAGTTCAGGTCAAGAATACTCGAAATCGGCGAGCTTTGGTGAAGAGAATTGAGAATGTGGATGAAGCGAAAGAAGTATTCAGGGACCGTAACAAGTGGAAGAATGTAGTATCTCCCTCTAGGAAAGTAGCGAGATTTTATGTATTCATCTGGCGAGATTGGAACAATTCGCGTTTGCGACCGACACTGACGTTTTATCATAAATTGACTCGTATTTTTTCTCTTAAAAACTTGACATACCTACTGATAAAGTTGGTCGCAAAATATTTTAACGCCCTTACAATTTTTAAAAACAATATAATTATCGTCATTCTAAGTAGGAATTCCATCATATTTTTTGAACTTTTAACATTTATCCTCATAATACTTCTTGACACCTAAGTCACTTAAGTTTTCATGTCACCTTTTCAGCACGGTTCGCGATTACGGCGGCAGCGTCGCCCTGGTGTCGGCGGAGGTGCGCGAGGGCTCGTGGGGCGCAGCACCCCGCGGCGCCGGCGTCGTCATCGACTGGGCCGGAGACAACGCGGCCATCAGACCGGGAGACAGGTACTCACAACATGAATGATTTAACTAAATACATACATACATATGATCACGTCTTTATCCGTTACGGGGTAGACAGAGCCAACAGTCTTGAAACACTGATAGGCCACGTTCAGATGTTTGGCTTAATGATACCTAGGTATAATTGAGATTCAAATAGTGACGGGTTGCTAGCCCATCGCCTAAAAGAAGAATCCCAAGTTTATAAGCCTATCCCTTAGTCGCCTTTTACGACATCCATGGGAACGAGATGGAGTGGTCCTATTCTTTTTTCTATTGGTGCCGCGGGTATCACACGGCACTTCATGACATACAAACTTTCGTATTTATAATATTAGTAGGATGGTGTTTTACGAATAAATAGCCGTTGACTATATTATATTTGTAACCAAGGAACTCACAGTTTTAAAATACACGGATTATTTGCCTGTTATATATTTATTTATGGTTATCATCAGTTTACTATTCCATAACCAAGATATAATAAATACTGAGATCTTGATCTCAGTTGCGCTCGTAACCGTAATGCACAAATCATGCTACAATGTAGGAGGCCGGCGAAGAAGCCTCACGGAGCAGAGGAAACGAGAATACAGACCAAGCTATGTAGGGAACTTCAAAATTAAGGTAGGTTTAGCGCCGTGCCGTGTTGACTCAAAAAATATTCGAAATTCAAAATTTTTATTGATTACTATAGGATACTTCATATCGCTTAATAACTGTCAAAACGTATGGTTTAACAACATTGGTTGACGTCAAAAAAATTACTTAAAACTAAGTTCACTGCCGCTTCCAATGCGTCAGTGCAGACTCAAATCAAAATAGCTTACGTACAGTCAACCGTTTCTCAAAAACTGCGTGGAACTCTATGGCACGGTAATGGAGATTAATTTGGGTAGGTTGATGTTCTGTTGTCTGTACGTTACTTCTATTATTCATTCTGTGATATTCTTGAGATTGGTGCCATCCCAGAAGGAAAGGAGTCAAATCTTTGGAAAATCAAGCATGGCTTATAAACCTACAATAGTCATCATCATCAGATTGATCTATGTCACCGTCATTGGTATACAATTGGTAGTGTTTAATTTGTATTATGGTCTTATGGTCACTGGCATAAATTAACAAATCGAAATCTTCGTTACATACACACATACATATAATCACGTCTTTATCCCTTGCGGGGTAGACAGAGCCAAAAGTCTTGATAACACTGATAGACCACGTTCAGCTGTTTGACTTAATGATGGAATTGAGATTCAAATATTTGTTTATATTCAAATAGAAATCTACGTTATTTAGCGAAAATACCAACCAAGGTTCAAGTAAGTCAAAGAGTAAACAGCACATCTATTGTGAAGTAAATAAACGAAATACGCTTCCTTATGTACAAAAAAGCCTTTCATTCTTTCTCTGTGGTGAGATAACACCACCCAGGGCAGTCTCTATAGCAAAAGGCACGTATCTCCTCTAGGACTTGAGGTCAGAGGCCCACAATCGGCCGTGGAATCGCGGCATCTGATCGCACTCGCCCATACCGAGGCTATTTCAGGAAACCACATCTCTTTTTTCTTATATCTACATATATGCTGAATAAATTAGTTATTTCAATTGGAAATTTAATTGTTTTGTACTTATCTTGTTGGCTTATAAATAACAGGCGACCCGCCCCGAGTGCATACGGTTTTATGGTAGTACTTACGTACGTTCTGCGTCAAGAAAGGTATTTATTTACAAAAGACTCAATGCAAAGTCCGCCATTTGACACGGAAAAAGCAAGTTCTTTTCTGTATTTCATTCTAAACAAGCACAAAATAAATAAATTTGATTCTAACCAAGTTGATATATGATAGAGTATACTAACCAGTACTTAGTGGTATTTTTGTCGTTATATCATACGTGAGAAAATACGAGATAATCTTGCGAATAGCCGCGAGCTCTTCTTGCGGTCGTCCTAGACGCAAACAAATTGCCCTCCGTATCACGACCACTTAATTTTATCACTTTTTTATGGCATTAACTAGCTGGGAGATATAAATCAATACCTTAGGTACTTACATAAATAAAGGCGCGTTGTCATACTACTTGTATACACGGCAGCCATTATCATTCTGTAGTTAACATGTATACTAATATTTTTGTGATGAAGTTATTATGATTGTTTGTTTGTAAAGACTTCGGAAATCTTAAAAAAATAAAATAATGAATCTATGTAAAAAAAATTCACCGTTAAAAAAGTACAATGATAAATCTGCGGGTGTATTTTGGCAATTGTTAGTACCATAGTACCTATGAAGTATTTACGGGCGAAGCCGTGGCGCGCAGCCAGTAAGAAATACGGAAATAAGGTGACTGATCTATCTATTTAAGCACATCTTTATCCAGAAACCAGTGAGCTGAATAATCTAACAGGTCTTTAATATCATTTACATACATGATAATACTTTTCATTTTATCTGATTTAAAGCGTTCTGTCTGAGCATGAGAATACTTAACTTCTAATTGCTTGTATAAAGATAATTATGTCAGAGGAAGACATAAAATAGCGCAGTAACAAGTAAGGACGTGTTTAACGCATCTCTACGCCAAAGAGGAAAGGGTAAGAATTCTTTAGAAACTTTGTCAGAGAAATGTGATTTTTCTTAAAGTCCCTACTACGAAAACGCAATGACTTACGTTCATAGTACTTGTCTATGGAAACAAAAAAATACCTAACCATACATTGTATATATATTTAATGAATACCGAAACAGATAAAAAAGCAGATACATTGCGACAGCATTAAGAATTTGCATTGTTTATTGTTAACTCTTAGATATATGTCCTAAGTGATGAAATTATCCCTAGACTTTTTTATTTTTTCAACATAGCAAATGTATGCGCCAAATATTTTTCTTTTACTTTATTCCTTGCCTGTGCCGTTTCATAAGAAGACATGGATAACGTGCCCAGTTACGAAAGTCGATTGTAACTTTATAGTAGATCTTCGATTCTATAGTCGTACAATTTATGAAGCGGGGGCCAAATGTCACGCTTCCTCGCTCGACTGCATATAGCGATAATTGCTTTGCGAACAAGTTAATATCAACTAAATAGTTTAAAATTTTGTACGTTGAGTTGTTACCTCTCTCAAGAATGCTTTAAGTATAATACTACCTATCTAATTTCGACACTACAAAACAATTTTTTTACCCGACTTTAAAGGAGAGGTTCTCAATTCAATCATATTTTTTTTCAATGCGCCAATCTCTGTTTATCTTTTGTGACAATCTCACATGCAAATTCCTACCAGAAAGCTGTGAATTCGCAGGCAACTCGCAGTTCATATAAGGATTGAAATATATATGTATATTTATCGGCGCAGGATAGCATAAAATGATGGAATTTAAATCCAGATAGCCAGACGTTATAAACCTAACTGTCTTTTTACTTATTATTCGTATAAATCCAGAAATAACCATGCTCATATACCTACTTTTCCGACTTTATAGAATGATAAACCTAAAAATTGTCTTTTAATTTATTATTCGTATAAATCCAGAAATAACCATGCTCATATACCTACATTTCGACATAACAGATTGATAAACCTAAAAATTGTCTTTTAATTTATTATTCGTATAAATCCAGAAATAACCATGCTCATATACCTACTTTTCCGACCTTATAGATTGATAAACCTAAAAATTGACTTTTTACTTATTCGTATAAATCCAGAAATAACCATGCTCATATACCTACTTTTCCGACCTTATAGATTGATAAACCTAAAAATTGACTTTTTACTTATTCGTATAAATCCAGAAATAACCATGCTCATATACCTGCTTTCCCGACCTTATAGATTGATAAACCTAAAAATTGTCTTTTTACTTATTCGTATAAATCCAGAAATAACCATGCTCATTAACCTACTTTTCCGACCATACAGAGTAATAGAGGTGAACGGAACAAGCGTGGTATCGTGTCGCAGCGTTGAGGAGCTACAACAGGCGAGCGGGGCGGGGTCGGCGCGGCTAGTGCTGCTTCGGGCCGTCAACGGTCACCATCAGACCAACGGAACTAATGGACAGCATCCCAGCGGGCTGCATCAGCTCCAGCAGAATACATTTACACAGGTCGGTATAACTACGCTTTCAAAATTTGGTTCAGACAGGTTTTAGTAAGATGTCAATTTTGTGCCGTGTGGTTCCCGGCACCAATACAAAAAAGAATAGGACCACTCCATCTCTTTCCCATAGATGTCGTAAAAGGCGAGTAAGGGATAGGCTTACAAACTTGGGATTCTTTTTTAGGCGATGGGCTAGCAACCTCACTATTTGAACCTAAATTCTATCATTAACCCAAATAGCTGAACGTGGCCTAACAGTCTTTTCAAGACTGTTGGCTCTGTCTACCCCGCAAGGGATATAGACGTGATTATAGAATAGGGGTAGGCAGAGCCAGCAGTCTTGAAAGACTGATAGGCCACGTTCAGCTGTTAGGCTTAATGATAGAATTAAGATTAAAATAGTTACAGGTTGCTAGCCCATCACCTAAAACAAGAATCCCAATTTATATAAGCTGGCTAAGCCTATCCCTTAGTCGCCTTTTAATTCCGGACTTAATATCGTTAATTTACTTTTAGGATAAAAAAGGAATATCCTCCATCTCTTTCCCATGGATGTCGTAAAAGGCGACTAAGGGATAGGCTCACAAACTTGGGATTCTTACATACATACATACATATAATCACGTCTATATCCCTTGCGGGGTAGACAGAGCCAACACAAAGCTAGCAACCTGTCACAATTTGAATCTCAATTATATCATTAAGCCGATTAATAGCTGAACGTGGTCATTCAGTCTTTTCAAGACTGTTGGCTCTGTCTACCCCACAAGGGATATAGACGTGACCATATGTATTTTAGGATTTCAAACTAACAATCACGGATTAGAACCTCGCAAATTAACGACAGTTCCACTTGATTTTCCACCAGAACGAGGCAACATCACTGCGTGCCGAGCTGAACGCGCTGCGGACCGCCTCCGAGGAGACGGAGAAGGCGAAGGAGGGCCTGCGGTCGGACAACACGCGGCTCACGCACCGCATCTCCTACCTCGAGGAGCAGGTCGCTGAACTGCTGGCCAGGCATACCCAGGTATTGCTAGCATCAAAACAACTTATTTACATACATATAATCACGCCCACATCCCTTGCGGGGTAGACAGAGCCGTCAGTCTCGAAAAGACTGAACATCAGAACTATCCTTTTATATAAAAATAAAAGGAGATGGGGATGGAGTAACTACTTTAAAAACATATTCATGTCATTTATTTAAAACTTTATCGCAGAAAAAATATATACCTACAACAGGCAGACTTAATGACGTTTGGCATTCTCTACCAGTCTACCAGCTGACCAAACAGAAAAACTTTAAGTTGGTGGGCAATTGCACATGCGAACTATTAAATACATACATTACAAACAAAATACTTACATACAAGATCCAATATACATATATACCTAACAATAAAAGAAATACATCATAAAATAACAAATTAGCATGACTTATTGTAGATTTGCCGAAGGAAGAACCCATTCACAGCATGTACGACATATTTGTCATTTTACCAGAAGAGATTGTATTTGAAAATCTCAATAAATATGAAATACGAATACTTAATTTCAGGTGCAACCATCCAGCAGTAACGACAGCTGTATAACTGTGAACAAAACTAAGAAGAACGTCACCAACATCAACATCACCTCGGAGCCGCAGTGCAGGAGTCCCAAATCCGAGGTCCAAGTGTTCCAGAAGGGGCCCGACATCACGGCCATTGTGGCGAAACTGCCGGGCCTGGACGGCGCCGAGGGCAACCTGCCGTTGATGAGGCCGCGCTCCAACGCCTCGGGCGCGTCCTCCCGGGCCGCCGCGTCCCCGCCGCCCCCCGGCCGCGCCCCCAGCTGCCACAGCCTCGAGCACAGGGCGGGCAGGATGAGACACTCGCTCAGCCACCACTGCATACACGGCATCGACTACAGTGCGGAGACCGACGCCGCCATCCGCATGATTGAAAGAAACCAAAGACACATCGAAAAACAACGCATGAAGTCTGAAATGCTCAACAGATCCAAAGGGGAAGAGTATTTCAGATCGGACAGCGATTTAGATTTCAAGGATTCAGAAAGGCATTCCAGTATAGGCGCTTGTGATCCGAAGCATTACGAAATACAGAAAGCGGCCGGTCGGATAGAAGAAAGTATCAAGAAAACTAACTGGGCCGAGAGGAAAACTCTGTCCATCATCGAGCAGCTAAAGCGATCGCAGCGCCTCCGGAAGATGAAGAAGAATGACAGCGCCGAGGACGTTCAGCTGGAGTCGGAAAAACATTACATGTACCGCAGGATAGACGGTAAAGTGCTGGAGAACGCGCACAAGTCGAGCAGGAGAACGTCCAAACTGCACTCGAGAAGCGCCAAGTCCTCGGAGTTCGAGTCGGAGTGTTCCGACTACCCGAACGGCGACGTGTACGGCAGCTCGCCCAGGATAGATTACGGGTCGGAAAGTTGTTCCACCCGGCTGAGTCACTACAGGAAGAACGATGACAGATCCGGGGAAAAGACGCGGCCGACA